>NW_008795131.1:3562498-3592744 GCF_000699145.1 Aptenodytes forsteri | reverse complement strand
GGGGGGGGGGGCAGTGAGCGAGCGGCTGCGTGGGGCTTGGTTGCCAGCTGGGGTTCAACCACACTTCGGGCAAAGGAGACTTGACAAGGTTGGAGGCATGGAAGATCTCAATTTGATACAGCTTGGGAGATTTTTTTCCAGGGCTGAAGTCTAGCAAATTCAAAGAGGGTTTGTTGGTTGTTTTTTTTTAACATACCTCTCTCTCTACCTTGTCTATTAGACCTCAGAGTATTTAGTGGTCTTCTGTGTCCTCAATGTCTACTGCAGTCCCTCATGTAATGCAAATAAATTACCCGTCTATAAGCTTCTAATTTTATTATGCATTTTCATTCAGATGGTCAGAACAGAGTTTTAATGCTCATATTTAAAACCAAAAGAAAAAATATATGTAGCTTTATTCAAGAAACCCACACATTAAAGAGATTAAATGCCATGCTCACACCAACAAAGAAAATCTACGAGAGTACATAAAACAACCAGATTCCTCAAATCACTGACATCTCAATAGCAAACACCCTTCTCCTAGGGATACCAAAGTCCCTTAGATGCTTTACTGTAATGTATCCTTACATTATACTTGCACATCAAGTATAATTTATCAGTCTTTTGTTTTTACATTTAATTTAAAAAACAGCTGCTCCTTTGTTTACATTAATATAGACATAAGGAAGCATTTGTTGTTTGGAGATTATTCCTAAATGCAAATCCTGAGGAGGCTTCTCTTTAGTTAATTTAATTCCCTGACTGTATCACATGCCAGGAATATTACTTGTTTCACTGCAGAAAGCAAATTAAGAGGTAATACTTATTTTTGAAATGAGCATTATTTTCGGAACTGTCTCAATAGTTTTATGATCCACTATATCTGAAAGACCAAATATAAAACCAGTATTAATGTCAAGTCACTTCAGATAAATGTATTTGTCAAAGAGAAGATATCTTCCTTTTTATTTTTTTAAATTTGCTCAGTAACAAACTTCTACTATAAGAAGTGTTGTAATCTCAGTATTGTTATCTCTTAAAAATAATGATCCACTGTGTCCTTATACATAACAATGTTTTACATGTCGCAGCACAAAAAGCAGAGAACAAATCAGCACGGAAAAGAAAGTTATCTCACTGAACAGAACTGCATGTACCTCATCAGAGTAGTGAGATTTAATGAACAACTACAGCAAGGCAAGAGTTTGTGTCTGTGAACCCTGAAACAGTTTTAAAAAAATGCACATAAGAACAAGCATCGTTTACGTACAGTGTGTGACTCCAGCCAGGGTTTGATAGAAGGTAGGGGTATCGCTATCATCAGTGAGTGTCACATACACACCTCCAGACAGCAGCCAACGGGAAAACGTGAAAGCATCTTTGTTGTGCAGTAGCCAAACCCTGAACTTCTCATAGTTTACCTTTTCACCCTGTAAGAAAAATAAGAAAATGTGAGCTGTTTTTCTCTGCTTTCTCAGTACCAGTAAACAGGAACCATCCAGCTGTATGAACAAGAATTGGGACAATTTCCTATAAAAATAAGTACTAAAATAATTTTTTTCTTTGGAGCCATGCCTGTTTTCCCATTTCATTCTGAAATACAGCACTGAGAGGGAAATTAGACTCCTCAGTTCTCTCTGCATTTCAACCACCTACTCAATGTGGCCTTTGGAAAGCCATTTACTCTGAACTTCAGGTTAAGGGGATTAGAAGAAAAATGGTTACTTACAACTCAAAATAAGAGAGGTTATTTTTATGAATTTAAATTTATTATGATAGACAAAAGCTCTTATGTGCCAAATAAGAGGTGCTATAAAATCATAAACATTCTGTTATTTCTGCGCAAGTATATAAACACTTAACATAGAAAAATTAGATTTGTGAATAACTAATAGTATGCTTAACCACTGCAGTAGCATGTAATTTTTTTTGCCTCTATTGACCAAAACCCACTTTGGAGCATACAAGTAAACATGACATTCACTGTATCTCCTAACTCAGCCTCTCTTGCTGGATATCTCATAAAAAATGTAGATTCACAGAGTTTAAATGCTGGAGAGGCTGTTTAAACCATTTAGTTGAATGGTTTCCAAGCCGTGGCCATGAAACCATAGGGATCAGCAGACTAATTTCTACAGCACCTACAAAACTAACTAAAATAAAAGCAAACCTATTATCAGTAGACAAACTCATTATATGGAGATCCTAATCTCCATGGGAAATAAACAGGGGTCTGCAAAGTGAAAGAGGTTTCAAGTCACTGATTATTTAAATTTCCCTAATATCACAGACCATTAAACTTCACTGAATTGACACCTCTACAGAATCCAACAATTTGCATTTGGCCATAGACTACCTGCAACTGCAGAAAATTGAAAATCCACTACTTCCTTTGCCAGGTTGCTCAAATGGTTAATCACCATCACTGCTAAAACATTTGCTTCATATTCCAGTTGTAATGGATTATTTCAGGTTCCAGATACTCATTCTTTTTATGCCTCTTTTTCCTAGACTAAAAAGAGCGTTACGTTTTTCTCCAACAAATAGATGCAGAAATAACCCAATACTTACAGTTACTATCATAGACCTCCACATGGTTATAATTCAAGGAGTCAAGATGCTACACTGCTATTCCATCACCAGTTTAATCTGTATATATCCACACTACTGACTGACAGCATGGTCCTAACCTTCCTCTTACCAACACTTTTTCTGATCCTTCATCCCTTCCTTTCGTGACAGCAATCACATTAGCGCAGTCACATGGCAAAACTAGATCTCTAGCTGAAAAAGAACCTACAGGATTAGGAGCTACAGAAAAGGGGTTTACTTCTCAGCCAGATCAGTTCCCCAATCCTGTTCATCAAGGCAACATATAAATACTTGAGCCAGCACAAAGGTAGGAGAATAAACGACAGTCAGGAAAAGGGTAACTCACCAGCGTGAACTTTGCAGGATCTAACCCATTATGGAACCACTTGCTTAAGCAAAAAAAACTCTACTGCCAAATTAACAGAGAAGAAAAAAGCAGCCCACAAATTTTTGTTTTAATTTCTCTAACAGTTTGGATCAGAGATAAGATAATTTTCTTACTACCTGTTCCACTCTACTTTCCCTCTACTTTTTTCCCTGCTTTCTGTAAACGCAGCAAGAGCTGTGTCACGTTTCACTAAGACTCTGCGTTGTTCCAATTGATTAGAGGAAGGACAACGAAGAAGAGGGACAGGAAAGCTGTGGACGGGGGAAAAAAGCATTTGAAGCAAGTAATGTTTACAGCTGAGCCATGATGGAACTTGAGCAACTAGAGCAATACAGGTATCACTGAATTTGTTTCCTGTATTTCAGAAACAAGAGTGAGGAAAACTCAGATATTTTTTAAAGCTCCTATTTCTAGATGAGTACATGCAATAATTCTGAAGGAAAGAATAGAAGTACCTATAATCATCATCCTTGAAAGCATAAACTCATCCGCCATACGGCAGGAAGGAAGGCCCACAGCAGGAACATTAAACTTTCTCACTCTCCAGCAATGAACTAGTATGATTAACAGGTCAGTAAATCCTGCTGAGTGGGTTATTACACTATTTTCATTTTAAAGGAAAAATCAATATACAGCATTTTTTTGAACAGGAAAATGGTATGAAGCCAGATTGATACTTTTCTTCCTGCAAGTCTTCATAAAGTATTTCTGGATTTCTTGGACAGTGTGTAATTAACTTTTAGGGTATAATTCATCACACCATATTGATGGGAAATTATAAATAGGAAGTACTGAAGTGGGTCAGCTCCAGAAACTGAACTGCAGTATACATATGATTTATGATTCCAGCCAAGAATGAAGAATGTAATCATTGTCTATAAAGCCAACATGATACCACCGCCAGATTAAATGAGTCTGCCTCAGCCAACGCCCATAACCAAAGTTATCTTCAATACAGTACAATAAAATTTAAGGTAACTAAGTAATCTGATATCCACAAATAAAGCTTCTAGTCAATCAGTTTTTCAGTGGAATGTATAATGATGACTAGATTTTGCTGATCTATAGTCCTCTGATAACAAATGAAGCAACCAAAGCACAAAAACCTGACAATTCATCAGGATCACTAGTGCCAAAGAAGTATCTGTGAATATTTATAAGTAACAATAGCCTGTTTTAGAGGAAGACTTCAGCAAGCTTCATAAAAGATTACATCTCTCAAACAACCTAAAGCATAAATAAATGTTGTAGCTCCTGGCAGGCACAGTGAGACAAAAGTAATACTATAAAATTATTATTTTTAAGCAACCACTGCTGGCAGGCATTTTTAAATCCAGGATGCTGATTTTCTTTCCCCTCTCAGATCTGTGTTCTAGATTTCTTCCCTGATTGCAATAAAATGTCCACACTAATGAATAAAATTCCACTAGCAATATTAGTATTTAAATTTACTTGATAACATGATTACCCTTGGGAAATTATATCCTTCAAGCTAGCACAGTAAGTAAAGCAGCATGGAGAATGCCTACATTTATATACCAAGCTGCTATTTACATCAATACAAATTACATGTAATATTACAACATAAAAAACTATGAGCTTTCACCCAATTTAAACAAGGTCAATTTGTTCCCATACATGCACGAGCATGTGTATGTCAGAGAAAAACAAACTACCCAATATAATTTTCACTTTTTTGTAAATGCAGTGGAATAAAACCTGTATGAAATACCTCAGAGAAACATTTCTTGAGTGACTCTGGGACTTTCCCATCAACCACATGCAGCATCTTCTCCATCTCTTCACGGACAACATAACTCCCAGATTCATTAGAAAAGAGACTGAAGATGTCTGAGGAAGTAGAGATATGTTTAAGCAACTACGGTAGTTACATTTTTCAAATATTAAGTTTACATCTGGCTGAGAATGCCAAAAGCCACGCAACAACTAAAGGACTAAAAACTTAGATTGATTCAATTTCAATATAGCTCAACAAGGGTTAGGTCAAGAAGTATCTCCTTTTTCTTTTACCATTGTCCATTAATCAAAAGGAAAATAAATACTATCAAGTCAGATTAACAAGGAAGACAAAACAACAGAAGTCAGTAGGCAGATGCTTTCATTTGTTTTGAAAAACATCAATGCCGCCCTCCTTCCTCTGCCCACATACAGTGATCAACAGTCTTTCTGTAGGATCCTAACATTTACATTCATGGTGACTTATCAAATATTTCATTTTGGTGAGTATAGAAAACTAAAATGCACTGAATTTCAAAATATACAGCTAAAAATGTCTAAAAATGCTATCTTTATTGGCAAATGTATGCCCTGGTTACGTATAAAAATAGGGACTTAATATAACACAGTTTATGTTTGCTTTACATAAGTGTATTTTACAGTCACTATCCACTATCCTGTTGGTACTGTAGTAAGTTACATTACTTACATTTTGCTTTCTCTTCCTCTCTGCCTCTTGTAAGTAGAACTAATCCGACTATCAAGTTATTGAAGTGCAGCCCTTTGGATATTCCTCCAAATGAACAGTAGATAACCTACAAGAATAAAACAGAGAAGTTAACCAAAAAGTTAACAGGGAGAACAGAGATGTCAGAACTAAAAGCAACAACTTATACCGAGGCTCTGTCTTATGTGGTTTTTAGGCTAGTCACCTCACATTCAGCTAAACACGCTTCTAATATTAATTCTGTTACACTTTTGCAGCTCCTCCAGTACCCATAAAATAGCCTTTCCAGGGTCTTTTATCTAGTGAAATGCAGGTACTTTTCATGAACAGCAATATAAAAAAAATTGTTAGAATCTTCCAATGAAGACAGCTTCTTGCTTGCTCACTGGTGCTACTTCCCCACACTTCATCAAGGTAATGAAGATGAAATCTCCTCCAGACTAGGCTTTGATAGTCTCAAAGCCATCAAGAGGATGTTGGAGCATCAAGTGTTTCATTGCCCCAATTACAGGCAATGCACTTCCAGTAAGCCATCAAAAACTACTGCTTCGAAAAGATGTGACACACACACACAAAAAACACCTTCCATCAACTACACCTTACCTATCTTAGCACTGCAACTGTTGCTAGAATGGCCATTCCAGTTTAGTACCCCGCTCTAACAACAGTGTTTAAATCTCTCTTCCAATAGAAAACAGTAGAAATCAAGACTTCTATTCAGAAGTTACTCGAAGATCCACAGAGCAGCCACCAGGCACAACGCAGTCAACAGAAGGGCTGAAGCATTTACCTTTCCCATGAAAAGTCCGTACACTGCAGCTTAACTTACTCATCAGCAACAGCATCTTAACAGTGATTCAGCACTGATACATGAGATATGAAGGAAGTAAGTCATTTTAGGACAAACAGCAACCGCTTTTAGTAAACAAGAATTACCAACTCACTTACTGCAATATATTACTTCACCTTGCCTGTAATACATACTTTAATTTGTGCTCTGTAGTATGCTGTACTGCTCTTCAAACATGGACTCCTCCTGTAATCCCAAATCTATTCCTACAAGCACCAGTACTTTATCAGCATCACAAGACAGAAATCTGCATTAGGTATTAGAATTTAAAGCAGTCAGAACTTATAAATTACTCTTACATAGAAGAATTATTTCAGTGCCTATGTCTTTTAATTTTATTTTCTTATAGGCATCACACTGAGCATCTAACCGTGAAGAGAAAGTATTAAGTCTAGCTGATGGGGAACTATTACTGTGAAAGACCAGAACAAAGTGATCTATCACTGATCATGGTTTGGATAGCAGACTTATTTGCTGAACTTGTTTTTGAAATATAACTTTTTCAGAGGGAAAGATAAAGGAACAGAGATCAATTTCTATTAAGAAAAGTGTTGTGCACATTTTGAATAGTATTTTCTTTGCTTGCATCTGAATTACATTCTAAATAAACAATGTTAAAACCAGGATGTGTACACGCAGTTATGTACTGCTTTTTCATTTTTCTCCAGTAAAGCCTTGAGTATATTCTTTATATGAGACTTTAGCCAAATAGCAATAGCAGACTTCAGAGGTCAGCGGAGCTTTAGAATTATTGTGGACAGATTCACTATTTTGTGTATTACCCACAAAGCAGAGGGAATCATTAGTAAACCATGGGACGAAACCCACAGATCTTAACTGCAACACCTGCATCCCTTCCCCCTGCCTTTTGTTTGTTTTTGAACATATGAACTACAACCAGACACAATTCTAAACAGCTAAAGCAACATATTTAATTTTTTTTGACCTCCTAAGCTCTATTTGGTTTGGTTTTTTTTCCCCCTTTGAAACTACAAATGCTTGCATAATGAATTTTAGGCTTTTTTGCAAGCCTACCAAAGAAGCCATGACACCTTGGGGCCCACAGACAAAAATCCACCAATCTACAGAATTAAAAGACTTCTAAATTTTTTTAAAGCTTTCACCATAACCATCAGGAAACATTTACACTCACAGATGATTAGAAAACAACAGTGAGAGATGGTACGTGCAATTGGAGTAACACTTGTCTTCTAGACTACCAGCAGTTCTGGAAAAAAGCATATCACTAACATTATCTTAAGTGTCTGACATCCTGTGAATCTACCCAACAAGTTAAAGTTTTAAACACATCAAAACAATCTACTTTTAAACCATCATAAAACAAAGTCACTACAGGGGTGTACAAATTCTCTCATTAATTAGGACTTCAGTTCTGAAGTATAATTGTTACAGCACAAAATCTACCACTGTATGATGACCCCCCACAAATAGCAGAATTAGGATCATAAACCTACTAGATGCATCCAGTGAACACTCTAGTATAACAACTTTATCTTTGAAAAAACATGGGAATAATTCTAAACCAGATTTAAAAAAATAAAACAAAACTACATTTAACTATGATTAGAATTTTGCCTGTCTCGTTGCAGACACATACAGCCTACAGTTAATTTTTTTTTTAAAGTACTTTCCATCTTCTGCCTCTCTTAACACTGTAGTTTCATTGCGATTTAAAAAAATAAAACAAAACTAGATTTAAGTATGATTAGAATTTTGCCTGTCTCGTTGCAGACACATACAGCCTACAGTTAATTTTTTTTTTAAAGTACTTTCCATCTTCTGCCTCTCTTAACACTGTAGTTTCATTGCTGGTTTAAACCAGTGCTAGCCATTCCCCTGCCACCAACAACTTATTCCCACCCACACTCCACTTCCTACATCTAAGCCAAAACAAGCATTCACGTAGTGGGACTATGAATGAAATCAGGGAACCAACTCGGATTTGAATTAACCATTTTTGTTACCAGGTTTCACTAATCCAGCTCAAAGTGGGTGACCTCAGGGTGAGAATAAGTAGCCAGGATTAAGCTGACTGTGAAACTGGTACAAAATACCTGCATAAATGACATTTCAAATATTGCAAGAGAAGTTCTATACACTACCGTAACCATGTAGGACATTCTGTGGCATCAAGTGCAGTCTATTATCAGTTGTGCCCTTCAAAGGAGTCAGACAGCACAACGTTACAATGACGTGTAATAAGGAGGAAACCAATTCTCAACAGGCTGAGATCCCTTTGCAAAATGTGAGTGCCATGTCTCCCAAAATAAGACTGAAAAAAGTTACTAAATCACTGATGCAGGTCTATATGCCAGGAAGTTGTTTACCAAAGAACTGACAGCTGTCAATATTTGTTACTCTAACTGTAAGCTAAGAAATCAGTAAAGTACTTGAAAAGAATTTGCACCTTTTCCACTGATAAAGCAAAATGTAACAAAATTTGTTGCCAAAAGGTTTATTTACCTTAAAACAAATAGCTGAACACCGGAAACAGACATGAGAGAAAATAAAATCTTCCTGCGTTGTTAAAAAGAACAGCTTTTGAGGTCATCTGCTGGCCACTATTTGCTATTAATAAAAGAAAATTTAGCTTCCTTAGTAGTTTAATCACTTACAATAATGTTTCATAATAAACTACCTGTAAATCACAAAGTGACAGTACCCTGACACTTTTCAGAGACAGTTCTGAGTAAAGATGGAAACAAACTGACAGCAGTTAGAGGAAACCTCTGTAAACAGGTGCAATAAGATCACTGTGAGGCTTTGAACCTGTACTTTTTCCTATTTAAAAAAAGGCAGAAGAAGTCAGCTGAAAATTCCCAAAGAATATTTTATATGCCTACTAACTTCCACATTTGCAGAGGCTGGCATATGTCTGCTTTGAGTCTCTCAAGGATAACGGTGCGGGGCTCAAAAATGAGCTTCAGAAACATCTAATGACAAAGCTCAGACAGATCTGTGTTTCCCCAAGTACCTCAGCCTAAATGAGTTGGGATTCTACAAGAGGTTCACAAGGTTGAGTGGAACAAGAAGGAAGTTACTGGAACCAAAATCCCTCTTTCCATCCCCTTTCCCCTCTACTAACAGCCATCACGGTGCTGCAGCCAGAATCCTCAAGCACAAGTAAAGGGTGGAAGAAGAGAGCTGAATACCAGAGCCACGTGAATGAGTCACTGCTCCTACTACCTCAGGTGTGGTTTCCATCTCAAGTAAAAATTAAGCCAGGACTGGGAGTTACCAAACAAAGCCAGCCATGGGCCTGTCAAGGCCACTGGATAGATCTGGCTAAGCCACATAGCGCTCTAGTGGCAAAAAGAAAAGGAAATACCTAACAGACTAGCTACGCTAGATTTACAACAGTAACTGCCCTCTATGCTTTGTGTATAACAAGGTGTGGAAAATCTACCACTGTTGCCTTTCCAGCAGTAGGAACCAGACTAGCAGAATTCATTTGCAGAATGTGTTCTAGACCACCTCCAAAGTAGTACTGGGCAACAAGGTAGTAACAAATTCTAAATTTTTCTTCGCCTCTTTACTATCACAGTTATTACCAGACATAACGCTGAAGCAGACGGATTCCCTGAAGACGCTTACCTCAGTATAGTTCTGTGTGTTACCTGCGGTAAATCCTCTCCTTGTCCACCCATCAAGCTATCACTTTCATTGCTATCCACTTGGGACTATTACAAGATGTCTGAAGGCAAGTAAATGTAAATGAGGCTGATAACACAGAAGGATCTAATTCTACAGAAAACATTATGTAGAACCTGCAGTTTCATTCTACTGTAAGACATAGCACTACCTAAATACATTAACTTCCCATAGGGTGCTCAGATCGTCCTCTTCTATTACTAAAGTCTAATCCATTTACAAATGCTTGAAGGGCTGAATTATTAAAACTAAATTTGTGCTCTATTTGAAGCATATACAATCATTGTGTCCATGGCCAATGTCATGGCAGAGATTTGAATTCCATACTTTCTACTTCTAATCATTCTGATGTCACAAGATGCCTTCAAGGCTACACTGCATATGTAAGCAATTTACCTTTCTATTACATTGGAATCATTACTTTTTTTAAAATATGCAGTTAGCTCTGCTGAACACTATAGTTTAAGTCTTAATATAACTATTTTTGATCAAAAAAACCCACGAAGAGCACAAAAAGAGAGAGAATTCTTACATTTCAGATTAACAGAACTTCTAAGAAAAAAAATGAATAAACAAAAGAGAAATCACTGGGGTTTTTTCACAAATTTTAATAAAATACGTTCTTTTCTTTACACTTTGTTCTTCTCCATCACTCAAATTTAACCTTTCTGTGCTTTTAGACTTTCTAAGAACAGCTATTTTATAAATTACCTCGAATAAAGCTGTCTCCTCTCTTCATCCATCTGAAAGCATATTTCTAAATTCATACCCACTTCTGAGTTTTTCCACTCACTTCTGTTAAACTTTGTACATCTCAGTTACGATCTCAGTTGAATGCCAAATATTACATCTATATATCATTTCAACGTAACACATTGACTGCTTATGATATAAACACAGAAAAGGAATTCTATGGATAATGTCCAATGTATTAGTATTTAACATACGTAATTACAACCATCGGCAGCTGGCATTACTTTGAGTTTAGCTGCTTAATCATTCTTCGGCAAGAGTTTATAAACGCTGAATAGTTATATAACGATATATAACAAGAGATTAGTTTGCATTTCTAAGGAAGGAGCTCCACAATTTTTCACGTGTTATTTGGAAAACTTCTGCTAATAAGATGCACTGTCAAAATATGATGCAATTTTGTATTTTCCAAAATTACTTAATACTGTTGCAGCTTTACTTAAAATAGCCACACCCAGACAGTATCATCACAATTTACATTTCAGAACATAAAATTTAGTATAATTATATGGTACATAGTTATATTTTTTTTTATATAAAATTTGAGTCTGACATGTTATGTTTCAGGGATAACCGAAGAGTATAACAATATAGTTCCTTTTCTGTTAAAAAAAGTCTCAATCTATGCAAAGAGTTCCCTTCAGGTCCAAATCCCTGGCCCTGTGCCCACACGGTCTAGTAAGCCTGCTGGAAGAGTGAGAGAGGATGCTCAAGGCATTCTTTTGGCTCCTTTCTCGAAAGTATAAAATGTGCTGGATTCTTTCCTGATTTTATCCTTCTGACCCCTCTTCTCTCTCAATCCTTGAGAAGTCTGCGGTTTTGTTCTTTTGGCAGCCCCCTCAACGTGTTCTTCATGTCTCTGTTAGCATCATCCCTCTTCTCTTTGCATTACTTGGACTGCAGCTTGTTAACCAGTTAGTCACATTTGAAGAAAAAGATGCACTGACACTTAACTACTTAGTAGGTACCACAGAATGCTGTGTATAAACCTTCTCACAATCATAATATATGTAGGTATATATAAAAGGTATAATCTAATTAGACATTGAAATGACTGCACGGGTTGAAGTTAGGAGGTCCTTTCTCAACATTCTTCCTCTCCTCAATCTAAAATACAAAGCTACTAAAAATGCTTTCTTGAAATATTATCAGCATTCCGTCCTTCCACCTCCTTTGAACAATACTTTTTCTATCAAGGTGCTCACAATTGTATACAGTAATTGCATTATTTCCTTAGATTTAAAAATAAATGCTGTGTTCATACATCTCCCCACTTGACCAGCTTTCATGCAGTTAAAACAATGCAGACACAGCACATCTCTTAATTTCATTTTATTATTATATTCAACTCCATTTTTCCAAGAGATCCTTTCAGAACATTACTGTCCTGAACATTTAAAAAATGTTTTGTGTGTACGACAATCATGCAAATTGTTTGACCAAAGTTCCACTGGCTTCAGTTCTCTGTTTTATGTCCCTGCTGTAAAACTCTGTGGTTTTAATTTAATGAGTTTCTGAAGGCCTATCACTACTCAGATATGAAAAACTATTATTCAAAACATGCAGAGAAGACAGCCCAGCAATCCAAGGCTCCAAATGATCAATTTTAATGATCGAAAGGCTGAAAACACAGAACAAGGCTTTAAGCTGCCTAATGACTTTGCCTGCCTTTCCACATCCGGAAGCCAGGAATTACAAAGCATCCCTTTACAGTATGAGCAGACTCAAATCCAAATTTTGTCCAAATTTACAGTATTCAAGCTCACAGATACGACTACTGCATTGCCTGAACATGAATGCTAGAAGCACACAGTAATTTGTACTAGAATTTTGAGATGTCGATGTGCCAGTTTTGATGAAATGACATCAAAAACCAGTTACGATTCTTCCATTAATTTAATTTCACCAACTGGAAACCAAAAACTGAAGTATAACCATAATGAGTGTTGAAAGAGATAATCATCACCAAAACTGTGTCTTTAAGGACAGATTTTTAAAAAATAAAGTAGAAGGTAGCCAGCAGACATTTGAAACCCAGAGTCTCTATTTGTGACCAAGAGTTTTCTTCATCCAAATCAGTAATTTAACCCTTAATACTGGCATAAAAGGGATAAAAAAGTACAAGTTAACTCATAACATAAAATTCTCAACATTTTATATTATTTCAAACCAATCTTTTTCAGTGTAGGATACATTCTTTGTTTCATCTTATGGGCTACTAACAGTCACAGCATCCAGACGACATATAAAGAAATTAATACTGAAGACATGCTTTAAGCTATGGGCAAATCATATACTTTCTTTTAATTTGATAGTGCTAACACACATTGCAATTTTTCCTGTTAAGCACTTGAATACCCACATAAAAATCAAACTGTTAACTATATTACAGAAGCAAGTAATATCATCCTCTTTGTCAACACTTAGGAAAAACAGAAAAAAAACCAGAGAAAAGATTAAGCTTAGAAAAAAAAAGTAACTCTACCAGTGTTAAACCTTTTGCAATGCACACTTCACTACTCACATTAGCTAAATAAAACTGCAAGACTTGTACGCTGCCTGTGAGGTCAATAACACTGAAGACACCAGAAATAGAAGCTGTGATTAGAAATGACAAGGAGCAAGATATCATTTGAAAGGTCTGGCTTATCTTTTTCTTCTCTACCAACAACATTTTAATTTCTCCCTCAAGACAGGGGCAACACTATGAGAGAAAATAATTTTTTAAACATGCACATGTGCAGGATGGTATTACTATTTTTTTAGATATATACACACACAATATTTATATCCATGTAGCATATTTTGATTCTGGCTATTTTTCAGTTCATTTATACATTTATTATATATAAAATTATTTTAAGAGCTTATAAAGATTAATCTGCACTTTAGAAAACAAAGTAAAAGCCAATGGAATCTCAGAGAAACCAACAGTAAGTGCATCTCCAGAGTAAATAAAATTCTCTGTTATAATGGCTACATATAGTGTCAAAACTTCCCAACCTTTTACTTCCCAAAATCTACATTTGGATATTCAGGTTTACTTCCAAGTCATCTACCACCTATTAGTTGGGTTGGAATCAGTAGCCCAGTCAAGCACAGATCAGTGACAACCCACGAGCCAAGTCTGGAACATTATCATAAAAATCAAACTGTTAACTATATTACAGAAGCAAGTAATATCATCCTCTTTGTCAACACTTAGGAAAAACAGAAAAAAAACCAGAGAAAAGATTAAGCTTAGAAAAAAAAAGTAACTCTACCAGTGTTAAACCTTTTGCAATGCACACTTCACTACTCACATTAGCTAAATAAAACTGCAAGACTTGTACGCTGCCTGTGAGGTCAATAACACTGAAGACACCAGAAATAGAAGCTGTGATTAGAAATGACAAGGAGCAAGATATCATTTGAAAGGTCTGGCTTATCTTTTTCTTCTCTACCAACAACATTTTAATTTCTCCCTCAAGACAGGGGCAACACTATGAGAGAAAATAATTTTTGCACATTGCACATGTGCAGGATGGTATTACTATTTTTTTAGATATAACAATATTTATATCCATGTAGCATATTTTGATTCTGGCTATTTTTCAGTTCATTTATACATTTATTATATAAAATTATTTTAAGAGCTTATAAAGATTAATCTGCACTAGAAAACAAATTGAATACCCACATAAAAATCAAACTGTTAACTATATTACAGAAGCAAGTAATATCATCCTCTTTGTCAACACTTAGGAAAAACAGAAAAAAAACCAGAGAAAAGATTAAGCTTAGAAAAAAAAAGTAACTCTACCAGTGTTAAACCTTTTGCAATGCACACTTCACTACTCACATTAGCTAAATAAAACTGCAAGACTTGTACGCTGCCTGTGAGGTCAATAACACTGAAGACACCAGAAATAGAAGCTGTGATTAGAAATGACAAGGAGCAAGATATCATTTGAAAGGTCTGGCTTATCTTTTTCTTCTCTACCAACAACATTTTAATTTCTCCCTCAAGACAGGGGCAACACTATGAGAGAAAATAATTTTTTAAACATGCACATGTGCAGGATGGTATTACTATTTTTTTAGATATATACACACACAATATTTATATCCATGTAGCATATTTTGATTCTGGCTATTTTTCAGTTCATTTATACATTTATTATATATAAAATTATTTTAAGAGCTTATAAAGATTAATCTGCACTTTAGAAAACAAAGTAAAAGCCAATGGAATCTCAGAGAAACCAACAGTAAGTGCATCTCCAGAGTAAATAAAATTCTCTGTTATAATGGCTACATATAGTGTCAAAACTTCCCAACCTTTTACTTCCCAAAATCTACATTTGGATATTCAGGTTTACTTCCAAGTCATCTACCACCTATTAGTTGGGTTGGAATCAGTAGCCCAGTCAAGCACAGATCAGTGACAACCCACGAGCCAAGTCTGGAACATTATCTTCAGATAGAAAACGTACATTGTGATATTGTATGAAAAATGGAAAGAAATTAAATTAGCCCATGTATCTACATAGGCATATTTGTGTGTGCACATCTATAGGCGTACACTATCAACTGCATATGCCTCCCCAGAAAAACAGCAAGTTCATAGATTACCTCAGCAACTTTTGGAGGGACTCCATCACCAAGAACTTCCCTGATGAAGCACTGTTGAGTCATATAATATGAGAGTCCACAAGTTCTCTTGAAAGCATCTTTCAGTCGCTTTAGCTCTATGTCTGTAACTGTGTTGAGTGAGAAGAGAGGAGAAGAAAAAGATTTGGTCAATAAAGGTGTCGTAGAAACGTAATAGCTTAAGGACTCTCAAAATCCTATACACCTTACATTTATCTTTACAATAAAAAGATAAGAAGAAATTAAATGCATGATTTCACCTAAATAGTGGGAAAATCTGACTACTAGAAAATAAGATCTAATAATCTAATCTTCCCAAAAAAAGTCAAGTAGACCTAAAGTTAACATCAATTATTACAACAGTTGACTGCCTAAGTTTTCTCTGACTACAACAGCATATTATAATTTGTTCTAAATTAAGCACCATTATTGTCACACAAAAGGAAAATAAGCTAGATTTATGATCAATTTTACATTGCATGTAAGCCAGAGAAATGATCTGTAACCAACAGTGGTGAATATTATTAAGAGCAGCTCCAGCAGCATGCTTCAAGCAGTTTCATCAGGCAACCAGTCTACTTTTCTGTATTAAAAAAAATATTTAATCACCACTTACATGCTCATAAGACAGTACAGTGAAGCATGAATTTAACAGGAATACTACAGTTAAACTTAGGACTAAATGTAATTCTTCACCTAAGATTTTCTTGCACAGTCAAAATCTGATTGCCAGCTAAAACCTGTTCAAACTTGTTCACATGCTGTAAACGTGAGAAGTTTGATGACATCCCATTTATACTTGCACATGAGCTTCCTGAAAAGCAGTCCCTGCTTTCAGATTTTACAAGCATAAAGCAACTTTCTAACAAAGTGTTTGAGAAGTGAAGTATCTTGCTGAACAAAACAGGTCCTTTGTCAAAAATCAAGTTGCAGAGAATAATACACCATGACCTAAATCACAGGTAAGTTACCATGTAGTGCTGGAAGAGCTATTTACCATCTCGAAGCCAAAAGCAATGATGCTGTACATGATAGCTATTTCACTGTATTTATAGTAAGGCATTTTCCTTCCCCTGATATAACAAGCCAGACAGAAACAACACTGCTACGGCCAAAAGCTTGTCAAGCTTTTTGTCAGCCAAAATAAAACAGACCACTTGAGAGCTTAATCCAGCACTCTCTTTGAAACTTGTACATTTCAATTAATTCATTCATCAAAAGAAAAATCACTCCTTAAAAGTAAATCACATTGAAACATTCCTTCCTAATTTTAATCCTAGTCGACATTGAAACAGACTAGTGACTTCAGTTAACAATTGTGTGTAAAAACAGAAATTCGGTCATGTTTCTTTTCAAATTTTATTATAGATTCTGGGTACTTTTGACCAGAAAAAAATTCAAAGGATCTAAGGAATAAACCTGAAGTGTGACCCACACAACACTGGTGCTATCAATTACCATGGATTTGGCAAAAGACATACTCAAGTTATCATCATCACATATCTTGTTTTAATAAAACAAGCATACTTTAATTATATGGCAGAACAAAGTTGGTATAATACTGTTATCTGCCTTATATGGGGTTTAAATTTCACTTTTTCATATTAACATCTATCCATAGAGTCATTTTCGTTCTTTGTGTCTTTAGATGTGATGCTTTAATGAATGCTCAAACACTGTTAGGCACACTAGCTAAAGTTTTCTTCCAAGATTTTCCCCAGCTAACTGGAAACAGACTCTCAGATACGATATTTACAACCTGAAGCAACATTCTCCAGCTCTTCCAAATTATGGAAACAGGAAGCAAAATAAAGATTCTGCAAAGAAACTGACCCTCACACCACAGTCTTTCCTCCAAACACGTGCAAGAAATTAACAGAAGTGCTTCACATCAGAGGGATGCTTCACCTTGCCTCCTCCACACCTCTTATGCACAACGTAACTGCAGCAAATTTTCAGTTAGCAGGGACAACTCCTCACCAGATGTTTAATGAGTAAAAGCTTGGGATTGCTAAGGGAACATAAAATGCAGAAGCTACTGGCTTCATTATTTTGGCAAGGTAAAGCAAACAACCTAGATGCTAGACAAAATCTAGCAACCGTTCTTTGATGAAAATATTTTAATCTATTGTATTTTTACATGCATAAGCACACACACACTTTTAATAAAAATAGACTCTGCATTCTGTTTTTTTCTCCCCCTCAATTAATTTTTTTGAACTCCTCATAGTTAATCCAATCTGGTTTGTGGTCATCTGGCAAAAAAGTTTATACACAAACAAAGCATTAACTAACCAGATGCTTACAGCTTTACACATATTATAATGGACTTTCAAGTGACCTAATTATTGCTTACTTCAAAAATAAGGTTGAAACATATACAACATTTACAGCCACTTAATATGGCATTGTGTCATTATCGATGTTCTCAGGTTTAGTTTCCTGGCTGCATAGAAAATTCAAATAATTTTCATTGAAAAACTATGAGGGAAATATTTTTTTGCCCCAGCATTCATATATAACTACTGATTTTGTATCCCTTGATCCAATTCCTTAAAGTTTCTCCCCAGCATGGCAGCACGGTGGGGAGGAGTGAAGGAGGTTCCATATGAATTCGGTTGCACACCGGCACAGCGCTGCGTTCCTGCTGCACTGACAATCCCTGCAATTTCTGGGCAGAGCAGTTTCACACAACTCCAGTTACTTTCCAGCTGCTGTCACTGCTGAGCCCACTTACTGCAAAAGCACTTCTCAATAGGAACACACGTACAATCTTGCCCAGTTATACTTGTGCACTATTTTCGTGCTAGGATTAATTAAAAGAAATACAACAGCCCATAGCCATGTAAAACTTCCAATTACTGTTTTAATAAAGAAAAATATTAAACCAGTAAATGTGAACTGACGATATGTAATAGGCTAGAATATAAAGTTATTTTAGTCAGTCACATACTTTCATAATCATAAAATTTACTGGCCATTCCTTTATGAGATTTACCTGTATTAACAGAAATTAAAGCAATTTGTAATCTGACAACCTTAACTGCAGACCAAATTAGTACTCCAGAGATATTTTATGTATCACCTTACATCCCTAAGCGCACGAAACAAGTTACATGTTTCTAGGAGTCACTGAAACGCCACCACCTCTTTGACGACAGAACTGCATAGAACGGTATTTCTTGTGCTAAGCTCTGATGTAACAAAGAGCAGTGAATTAATTTAACCTCGGTAGAGTTGCTGTTTTGCAGTTTCGCAGGACAGAGAAGGCCTCTACTCTAGGCAAATAGGTCTCACTGTATCACAAGTTAAGACAACAAGCGCAGCGATGAAACTTAGGCCAACTGTACCTTGGAGATACACAGTACGCCCAAGAGCACTGCACGCAGCCGTTATTGGTACTTCCTTGAGCACCTATGACTGCCAAAAATGTACTTCAGGCAGTGTTCAGGAATAAGAAAATCCTACACATACGTATCTACCATGAAATACAGAAGTGACCGGGGTCCTACTGAAGGATGAGTTCGTGAGGAGAAGATTGGGAAGAAAACTAGTCAACCAATACTACTAACACCTTCATAAAGAACTGTCAGTATATCATTTAATAGTAGATGATAAGTTGATACTGCCAGTCCATGTTACATTTCAAAAGCAAGTTATTAGTGCTAGAGACCATGTAATATTATTGTTTGCAGGCAGAAACTACAAAAGAGGTCAAGGAATTACAGGAAAGGTAATTACTTCCATTCCTTCCCCAGGGCACATTAAAATGACAGATGCTGGCCATTTAAAATCATCTGCAAAGCTTTGTAAAAAAAAGTTCATTATACATTTAGATCCAGGCACGTGAAAGTACTACTGAAATGAGCAGAGTATAAATCAAAGATATTATCAATGTTTACTATGAGTCTGGAAGACAAATAAAATATTTGAATACAAAATTCCAACACCAAAGTACCAATTATTCAACATAGAGATATAACGTGATGGCATGTTGAGAGGAAATAAAACTACGTCTTAAATTATGGAAGTAACACTTCCAGAAGCAATACGTCTATTACTATAATAACATAAAAAATTAGAACACTTACATACCCATAAGCTACCTTTTTTCTCTCAATTCCATGAGTCCTATGCAGCAAGCATCACAGACCATGGAGGTATTTTTAATCCCACCGTTAGACGTAAATGTAGTTAACAACCCAGTTTCCTACACTGACGTAAGTTCCTTCATTAAGTATATTCACTTTTTCCAAAGGCACAGTCTTACCAAACACTTTCAGAAGACAGTTGTCTACAAACACCTAAGAAAAGACCATTCACAAGCTGCTTTCATTAGACATACAAGACAGACACTATGCTATCGGATACACTGTTGCTGCATTCATAACCTGACAGTGAAAAACAGAACACGTAAGACTTCCCAAAATAGGTTTATGGTCGCCAATGCAGCAAAAACCATCTCCACATTGCTCCTACCAATAACAGGTGGCGCAACCTCAATATTATGGCAGAGAAAGCAATGCAATCGGAACTGCACGCCTAATTCTTTACACCTCAAGACTACAGAAGCTAACTTTTTCTTGTGAGGTTCTAATTCAAAACAATAAAAACAATTTTCAGTATTACTGAAATTATACTGTGTTCTAATTCTTAAAATTATATCTGCCCACTTCCAAAAACCACCATTGAAACAAATGGTCTTTTCCACAAAAGGAAAGTCACAAACGATGTCATTCTGTCTAGGCAACTTTTACTAATACAAACCTCCTCAAAGCTACCATGGCTGGATGGTTTCCAATAAAGTTAAAGACAGTTTAACAGAAGATTAGTGCTGCTTCCAACTCTCCAGGGAATATTCGAGCTCCAGTTTGTTTAATAAAGTTTAAATGAAACCATGCAACCTCAGCTAAAAATGTCACCGCAACTTACAGTAATTGTAACAAACCTTCAGCTCATTCAACTGCCGAGGATATATTTAGTTTTAGTTTAACAGTGTTACTTAAACTTTATGCTGTTTATATGGATTTACAACTCCACTATTTTTTTCAAACTCATATCTGTCCAGGTAATGATTTATGTAGCGCCTTCCAAAACAGTCCCATGCTGGAAAGCACCCTCTTTCCACTGCTTTCCCTCCACATATTTATCATCAAGTCATCCTGGAGTTTTCCTTTTAGAGTAAAACTGTATCTGAAGGTCAAACTATGCAAGCCTACATGCCCAACTCCAGACTTAAACTTTATTTTGCCACCCACGTAAAAATGACCTGAATTTCAGAGGGGAACCCCACCAGCTGTGTCATTGATATGAACGGGAGCTGCAGGGAATTTGTCCCAGAAAAAAAAATATGCTACATTTATGTAGAAGCCTAATGTTAGATACCCACATTCTGGACATTAGATATAACGTTCCATTTGAAAAAGGAAGGCAGAAAACACAGCTGAAGTTACTCCCCTCCTCCTCATCCTACTTAAAACTCACAGGGGTGTGTAAAAACAAGGTTAATTTTCAGAAGTATTTACTGTCTAGTACTCAAATTCCGTAACATTTACACGTGCTCAATCAACTACTCTCAAATTTGAAGTCTATTTTGTATAAAAATTGTAGCCCAAATAGTATACATAAAACAATAATTTATGTATCACAATTTCTCTTCAGGCAGCAGATACTATTCTTTTTGCTTACCCATTCTGTAATGTTAAAGTACATCTTTAGATGTACCTTAAGTTCTGTTTAACTAACCTAAGGTGGAGGAAAAACTCTTACAGTGGAGCCTTGGCAAGTTTTGCAGATACATTCCCTATTCATTTTAGAAATTTTTTTGTTTCCACATCCTGTAGCACTAATCCCACCCCCACCTTCTTGTCTTTATCTTGGAAAGGTTTAAAATGCATTGTGAGTAATGTACGGTTCAACGTACAGCACAGCCTCTGTCACTTCACAACAAAGGTCGTACTGAAAAGCACAGAACAACTTTATACAACAAACACCTGTGCAAAACTCAGCAAGCTGGGAAGCAAATACCTGATTCAGCAAAAGTTACTCTGCTGTTACAAGACTGCTAGTGAAATTTATTAAGAGTCATCATAAAAATATGACTATGTAACTAAATACACCTAATATTGATACTTTTGCTTGTTCACTTCCTGTTTTGGAAAAAGAGATAGAAGAAAATGGTTACATCAAAGCCAATTCCTCATTAATAGAAGTACCTACAGTGCATACTCTATCATACTTCCTTAGAGACTAATGAATCTAAGCTAAGGTTTGTACAAATTACCTCAATAGTATGTTTCATTCAAATACTGTAAGAAAGTAGTTAAAAATCTGCCTTAATTTTTTTTTCCCCAATTTGTTGATATATAAATATATATGCGCAACACTAGAACACTATTGAGGTCAAGAATGTAAGAACTGCCATGCACCAGTCTCTGCGTGGCACCAGTAACTAACTTGCGCCTAGAGCAAGAACCAACAGAGTAACTTTTCTTCCCATCTTTCAGCATATGGCTGCTCTCCAACGCTCTTGCAAAGAAGTTTAAAGATTTACAGATGCACTGAAGAGAAGCAACACCAAAATTTACAAGCAATCACTGCTGCTTAAGATGGAACAGTTCACACGTGAATGTTAAGCATTCCAGGAAACAAATATTCATTTTGAAGGGAGCTTGTCTAAAGGTTAGAAGAAGTGGTTAGTCAGGCTTAATGGATTTCCTACAGCTTATATAACATAATTACTATATACCTTGCCTACGACATGTGCAACGAGAGTGAGCACAATAAATGCATTTCAAATTCCCATTTAATATTTATTAGCCAAGTCAGACCAGCCACAAAAAACACCTTCCTTTACAATGCTTCTTCCCCTACCCTTCAAAATCCAAGCACAATTATGTAAAATGCTGTGGTGATACAGAATGAGATACAAAATGCAGCTTTCAAAAGCATACAGTTGTCTGTTGTAGTAAAGGATAAGAATAAAAAGCATAGCATTTGAACTCTTTAATACTGCCTAAGACATTCAGGCAAGAGACACTTAACCTCTCCACGTCTTAAGTGCCTCAACACTAAAATGAATATAAATTCTACTCTACATCAGACAGATGTTTGATATATGATCTAAGATACTCTGTAAAAGTACTATAAGCTACTACTAAAGAGCTGCTTTAATCAGTGAAAAGGACAGAATCCCAACAGTGTAACTGAGGGTAGGTGGAGTTAATCTGCTATGGCTACTATAAACTGACAGCCAATTAACATAATCTCTAACAAATGACACAGAAACAACATGCATATCTGTTTTCTATCCTTTCATCTTACTAGAGAAAGTAGTCACTGCTGAAAACAAATCAGTGATTTGGTAACCTCTGTTTACACAAGAATCACAAAAGTAACATGCAAATCATCGCTTCCACTAGTATGAGTAGCAGTAACAGCACCAAAAAACTGATAAAATCTTTATGTTTCAAAAGCCTAAAGTATTTCATTTGGCTACATGAAATTATTTACTCCAGTTTACAGGCAACCAGCAAAAAAAAAGCCAAATCAAGGCAGAAGACTACAAGGTATCAACAATGCTGAAAATCAAAACAGGAAACAAATTACTGCATAAGCAGGAAGAAAAAAAACGGAGAGGATAAAGAGTTCAGTTAAGGTGAACGGTCAAGAAACTTTGAGCTCATCTGACTAAAGTATCTTACAACGTATCTAGTAGGGCTGGTACTTTTTCCCAGAATTGTGAGCATCAAAATGCCCACGATACTCTACAAGCACGCACACACACAAAATCTGAATTTCCAATGTCACTACTGGATGAAAAACAGCTTCTATGTCTGTTGCCTTAAAAAAAACAAAAACAAAAAAACCCAAACCACCCAGCCCTGCAGATCTCAAGTATACGGAGCAAGCAATAATTTGCAGCCATCAGCATAACATTGCATTTATTCTTTACTAAAAATAACCAAACCTGAATTTTAATATAACAGACAACTTGATCATCCTTCAGGAAACAAGCAAAATTCACCTACCTCAAGCTCTTCCTGACTTCCAGCTCAGGTTTTAATAATTCTAATATTTTGATTTTTAAGTGACAATTCTACATTTTCAATATCAAACTCACAGGGCATATAATTCTCTAACCAGACAATTATCTTCCCTGTAATCACTTGCTCAATATTTCCCCCAGGAATCTTCATCCTAGTTATACACGGAAATTTTATTACTTTTTTCATTAGTCTTTATTGTGACTTAATGGCTGCGGTTATGAAGTTGTCAAGAACCAAAGCAATTACTAAAAAGCTTCAAAGAGGTGAAATGTGCAAGTGAACATAAAGCATGTTTGGGAACAACCCCAAATAGGAAGAACAAACTGCAAAATACAATTGAGATAAATGAACTAGCTATGACTAAAAAGACAAGCTCCACACCCACCTGTCCCTGCCAAAAAGGAATCCACTTGAGAATATTTTCAGGGAACACACAGACAAAAAAAAAAATCCTGCCTCCCCTAATGAAAAAGTTAATCCACTCTTACTGAATCTTTCCTAAGCAGAATATAAAAAATTATACCATTCCAATTGCACAGAGCACCTCAGACTTAACAGTCTGAACGTGACATTTACCAACAACAGGAATTGAAGGATAACAGCAACACAGTTTTGGTATTTTTTAAAAAAAATACCAAATTATTCAATCCATTTGTATTTTTTCCTCCTACCTATTCTTTGGGTTTTGGTAGTAGTGGCTCATCCTGGGGATAAAGCTTTCCTTGGTTCTATTAGACCTAACCATAATGCATATCAAAGGTTTAACATCTTGTGCGTGGAGAGCGGAAGATTTAGTTATTACAATAGGATTTGCCAATTTTCTGTAACATGAATACTTAGCATTTATGTGACGCTTTTAATCTTCAAAGAGCTTACTTCTCACAGTTACCGTCCTCAAAAAGAATGCCATTAAGTATTATTAGCCTGTTTTATCCATCTGTAAAGCATCTCCATCAGGGCACACACTGTCACATTGCTATTTGGATTATGTTTGCTTCAAGCAAAGCTTATCAGTACAGGTTCTGTGACAACCCTCCCCATAAGACTAGCGTGGATAAGAATTGCTACATAATAGCCCCAACAGGGAAATAATCCTCCCACCATCTGAGCACTTAAATCTTATTGGCTATATTTTATAACCTCAGGAATTAAAGGAGCCTAGTGTTATACGCTTACCAGTCCAAACCTGTAAGCCACAGAAGAAACCTGAAAATTCAGAAACCTCTGCAGATCATTAAAGTAACTTTTACCATACACACAACTGCAAATCTAAGTGCAATAGACTGCAATATTAGGGACAGAAGTATTTACTGTTATCAATTCAAGAACTGGTAAACTCATTCTCAGTGACTGAACAAAGCGATTTCTAACCCTGATTAATCACAGGATGCCACCTTTCCTGGCCACAGGCCCCTGTCAGAGCACTTATCGCTTCTTCCAAGATGAGGTGCTGTTACTGCTCTAGATGCTCTGAATAAATTATTGCTGACCCTGGAGAAGAGAAAACACACTCAGCTAGCTGACCAGCACAGCCAGGCATGGAAACAGTGCAGAAAAGTAAAAGGGAAGGAGGCAGAGGTACAAGTTTTAACTGGTTTTAAACACAGAGCATAAGCCATCTTGCAGCAACAGCAACAGGAACCCTGAACTACCCTCCAAAAGACAGAAGCATGGACAAAAAATGAATCGGGAGTTAGGGAAGCCCTAGAAGTAAGCAACCCTGTCTGGGATGACTATGCTCAGGTAAAGGTAGGCATCGCTCCTTGCCCAGTTTGTAACCTCTTCATCCCTCATTTTTTTTCCTTTCCCACCACTATTTTCTTCTGATGCTTCTTCATAGTTCACACAGTTTGTACATGATTTCCTAGGTTGATGGTTTTAGCTCTCAATCTTTTCAGTATTTGGAATGGTTATTTAGTCCGATTTAGATTAGAAACAAAACTCTGCTCTTCTGCGCTGTCCCTTCATCAGTTTTCCTGGCAAATACACTGAAGTTTTGTATTGTCATAGATGAGCAGAACAGCTTCTGCCACAATTCGGAAAAGCTGCTTCTACATTTTTACCACCATGAAAATCATCTAGACATTTATGCTTGTTAAGATACACAAAATTACATTATAGAACTCATTTCCAAAAAATAAACAGCCTATTAAAATGAAAAGCAAAGACAAAAGCCAACTATGTGAATGCAAACACCACATGAGGACTTTGCTACAAAATAAATTGTAACATAACAAATATTTCACATCCTCTCTTCCAACAGTGACAAAGATACTAAATGCAGCTATACTATGAATTGTTCTTTAATTAAGAAAACATAGTCTAAGCCTGAAAGTTAAACATAATCTGCAACTTCTGCACAGGAAGGCAGTGTTTCCTACAGCCTTTAGTGAGGACAAAAGGAAAGGAGTTCTCATTTGCAATTGCTGGTACAGTTTTGATCAAATTTGGGGCCAGTCTTGTTCAATATCTTTATCAGTGATCTGGACGAGGGGATTGAGTGCACCCTCAATAAGTTTGCAGACGACACCAAGTTGGGTGGGAGTGTTGATCTGCTCGAGGGTAGGAAGGCTCTGCAGAGGGACCTGGACAGGCTGGATCGATGGGCCGAGGCCAACTGTATGAGATTAAACAAGGCCAAGTGCCGGGTCCTGCACTTCGGCCACAACAACCCCATGCAGCGCTACAGGCTTGGGGAAGAGTGGCTGGAAAGCTGCCTGGCGGAAAAGGACCTGGGGGTGCTGGTCGACAGCCAGCCGAACATGAGCCGGCAGTGTGCCCAGGCGGCCAAGAAGGCCAATGGCATCCTGGCCTGTATCAGAAATAGTGTGGCCAGCAGGAGCAGGGAAGTGATCGTGCCCCTGTACTCGGCACTGGTGAGGCCGCACCTCGAATCCTGTGTTCAGTTTTGGTCCCCTCACTACAAGAAGGATGTTGAGGTGCTGGAGCGTGTCCAGAGAAGGGCAACGAGGCTGGTGAGGGGTCTGGAGAACAAGTCTGATGAGGAGCGGCTGAGGGAACTGGGGTTGTTCAGCCTGGAGAAAAGGAGGCTCAGGGGAGACCTCATCGTTCTCTACAGCTACCTGACAGGAGGTTGTAGCGAGGTGGGGGTCGGTCTCTTCTCCCAAGTAACAAGCGACAGGACGAGAGGAAACGGCCTCAAGTTGCGCCAGGGGAGGGTTAGATTGGACATGAGGAAAAATTTCTTTACTGAAAGAGTGGTTAAACATTGGACCAGGCTGCCCAGGGAAGGGGTTGAGTCCCCATCCCTGGAAGTATTTAAAAGACGTGTAGATGAGGCGGTTAGGGACATGGTTTAGTGGGCATGGTGGTGTTGGGTCGACGGTTGGACTCGATGATCTTAGAGCTCTTTTCCAACCTTAATGATTCTATGATTCTATAAGTATTTACTCAAGTGTTAGTCTCTGGCAGCTAACAGAGCCAACTCTAGTTAAGCATAGCACTTAAATACTATGACAAGTAAAGAATAATAAAAGATTCATGTAATACTAATACACTGCTAAATCTTAATTTCTAAAGTTAGAAGAAAAATATTACTCACTTAGAAGTCAAGTGTTTTGGCACAAACACATTACACACATGTATGTATACATACAGCTGATGGACAATAAAAAGCTCTGTATTTTGAGCCTACCTATTCTCAGCTCTTGGGGATACATCTGTCTAAAATATAATCTCAAACTCAGATGCAAAGTGGACTATTTTAGTGTCAGGTCACAAATTTACATCTTCTGTTACACTGTTATAAACACACGATAACAAGTTTGCTATGCAATCTGTGAATGGCTGAAAAATAAAAGCAGAATCACAGAGACACTAGCCTATATAGTCAAGAAATAAAATAAAAACTAACATGTGGTTAGTTCTGGGACCCTATTACATGTTTGGTAGAACACCAAGAACTGAATCAGAGATGTTTTTTTGACAACAGCAAACAATTAACGTCACTATTTCCAAACTCCATTTCCACTGCTGCATCTCCTGTTAAGAGAATGCTCCATAAACATCCGAGAACTAATATTTTGAAGAACTATCCTGAAAGACGCCATACTAGTTTTAAGTATATCTGTGCTCTGTTACAAAATTTATCTCTAAAAATATTAATCGTTAGATGTATATTATTCCTAAGGTCCTACATTCAGAAGAATGAAACAGCATATTTAGATACACCATGTAACAGCTGTATGGGAAACGACCTTCCAGTAACTTTACTGTCACTGACCAGTTTAGATTGATGTGATGACTCAAATTTCAGAGTTTCATATAAACACACTGTCCTTTGTTTCACAGAAAAGAAGTACAGAAACAGAAAAGGTATTAGAATGACTTAACACCAAAGAGCTACAACGCCCTGAGCAGCGTCAGCAGTTGGAATCTCTCCCTGAATCCCAGAAGAGACTTACAAGACATCCCCAAGGACACTGCCGTCTCTATTAGAAGATTACATTTACATAATAAATTATGAATGTTTTATATGAAGAGATATTTATCAAATATTTTATATTCTGCCTTTTAACCTCTATTCTTGTAATACTCTGGCTTCTGCAGATATTTAGCCAGTGTTCTATATTAGAATTAGTGTATATTATGGTTCCTTCCTGCTTTAACCCATCCACATTGCAATCTACTCATTATTTAAGGAATAACATTAGTTCACACAAGGCATTTACACAACTATTCTTTAAGCAAGGTGATTAGAAGACAACACTAAATTGCAGGTAACAAAAAAGTGGGGAATTTGTTAGTGGCAAAAAGACTGATTATAATTCTTTAGGAAAAGAAAAATCATGTTGTTAGCTGCAAGATTGGAAAACAGGGACCAAAAAGTTCTTATATTACTTTTCCACTGATAACAACCTTCATTAGGACCCTCACAGAATACAGAGCAAGCTATACTGACTGCACAAACTGCTGTTGATGATTTTTCTTAAAGCAATGCTGCTTCAGCTATGTGAAGTGCAAATCCACTTTTCTAATTTTTAAACTAAAATCCAGGATTTAACTGTATCACATTGTTAGGGGAAACATGGTAAAAATCTTCTTTACAAGACTAGGAAATTTCCAGCGCAGAGTAAGATTTTGTTTCTGGATAACACCTAACAACTAGAAACATGGATTGAAGGAAGTGCTTCTTCAGCCCAAAATAGATTCATGGTGCCATATTCAAGTTCATTTTTAGAACTAATTTTATCTGCAAAACTGAAGTTCTTGTAATTACTATCCCAATACTTTCAGTTCTTTTTCTCTACATCCAGACTTATTAAATCCGGCACTTCCTGTTCTGCTTAGGTTTCCGAATTTCTTCCTCATTTTTTTCATTCAAGGTTTCAGAATTTTAAAAGAACAATTTTCTGAACTAGTGCAGTAAAACTGATCATTTAAAACAACTGTCAAAAAATCCAACCAAATCAGTCTTATGATCATTTGTAGAGTTCCACTGAGACAGCAGCATATACCTGTTACAAGTATTTCAGTTCATGACTTGCTGCCAAAGCAGCCTGCCACGGGACAAAACCTGAGCATTTCTGTTATCACTATAAATGACGATAAGGAATATCGATTCAAAACACAAAAGAAATGTAAGCATGCATTCTGTATTAAATACTTAACATGAAATCAAATTGTATGAGTGGATGACAACTGAAAGACCGGCTAACAAAAAGATAGATACAATGTGAATAAAAAACACAGCTTGTGAGGAAGAATTCAAAAGGGCTTGTAATAGGCTTCATTTTTAAAGGACAAAGAATACATTCCTATGCAGAATGCAATTATCTCTTATTTTGGCCAGGTGACATTGTCTCTCGTAACTTCTGGGTCCAATTCAGATTCTAAACTAAGCGAAACAGCTTCAAAGGATTTGGACGTGAAAAAAAAAATCATCAAAATAAATGGTATACAAGACACTGAAAAGTATAGCTTCGTTTTCCCTTTGTAGTTGATGGTTAGAAGCATGTATGGCACTCTGATGACTGATGTGGCTGCCTCACTCCAGACCAGTTCTACACTGCCTTTTCTCTGCAGCTCGCGACATGCATCTGCAGAGAACCTGACCAGAAGAGAAGTCAAATCCCTTTTTAAGGTATAGAATGTCTCACTAACTGTTTAAAACCATTCTAAAAGTGAAAATTGAAGCCTATGGCAATGTGTAAAGCCAGACGACATTTCTGCCCATCTTCTCAGTTTGTCCAAAGTTACCCATTACGAGTAAGGGGCTGTCCTGTTAGTTTCAACGGCATCCTTGTCCCAGAAACTCTCGATGGTTTGCAGTGCATTCCACCTTAATGCATTGGCGAACACATTAAACTATGCAGCTTATGAATACCATTCCAGAAGAGAGATCATTATTTTGCCCCAATAGACCACATGGTAAGCACAATGAGTTGTTAGCCTCATCAGCACATTTCCATGTGATAGGAGAGGCTTGTTATATGTTGTGAGGAGGATTTAAACACCCTAGACATCATGGCAAGTCACTTGATATGCCAAGTCACCCTACCTGTGATAGCTAATCACTTTAGTGGAAGTAATGATTCAGGTAAGTAACTATTTCAGTACTTTCACCATTTTTACATAAAGTAATGTATACTGACCTGTATAATGACCAGGGAAATAAACCCTGGTCATTACAAACTGCCTTGATTATCATTTGTCCAAACCTTTCTCAGGCATATCCTGTTTTGCTTCAAAACCAAATAAAGGCCTTGTTACAAATGTTAGTATATTTTTAAAAGAAAGTAATTTTGTTAAACTGTTAGATTATTTAACCAAGAAACACACATGTCTATCTCCTAGAGCTCAGCCGTATGTCAGTATTACCCTAAAATAACGAAGGCTTTTTTTT
>NW_008795131.1:3553474-3562475 GCF_000699145.1 Aptenodytes forsteri | reverse complement strand
AGCCCCTATTCAGTTTTTCCCCAAAATAACGAAGGCCCTTTTTTTATTGTCATTATGATGAATGACTTAATGGTCTACAAAGAAAAATGCTGTGATTGATTATAACTTGCATCAGTTTTTAAACAGATTTGGTGAACCACTACAAAAACTATATGCAGACACATTTTGTTTCAAAGCAAGATCTGAACCCAGCTTACACCCATTAAGAATCAGAAATCCAGAAGAGCTTTTATACCAGTTTAATAAAACTGCAGTTAAAAGAGATGCATTCTTTCCAAACATGTCCCCACCTATAAGAAGGACTATGCCAACCCTGCTCAATTGTAAACACAAGCTTATAAAAAACCCACTTCTCAGAGGTGTCAAAATTCATTACGTAAAAAAGAAATGCTAAGTATTACACAGCTAAGCTGAAAACACTAAAGCTATACAGACACAGTCATCGCTAATAAAAGTAAGATGTCCCTGAAGAAATCACAAAAGAGAATGTGCATTAGGATTTTGCCACTCTTTAGGCAAGCAGGGTATTTTCATTCCAGTAAGTGCTAGCAGCAACATAGTATTCAAAGTTTTGTGAATGAGACCCTTTCAAACTCTTAGGCAGAATCTACATTAATGGATTTTTCTTCTACATTCATCTTTGCCCAAAGGCTTCATTGTCTCATTATGTAAATGACCTTTTCATATGAAAATTAAATGTTAAAGATGCTTTTGGTAGTTCTTCAATACTGCAAATATCACATGGACATTCACAGTAATTCAGACTAAGCATAACTTAAAGAAAAAGCAGCTGCTTCAAGCAAAATAACAAATTAAGAAATAACTTGTTTTTAAAATACTTAGAAATTGAAAGTTTTATTTAGAATTAACCTCCGCAACTTACTTTCCTATACAGAAACTTAAACTAGGAAATCATCGGTTTTATTATGAACAATACCGAAGACTAGATTGTAAAATGCACTTCTGGAAACACGCATGCAGAACTTGAAGACCTGCATATACACCTTCAGCATGCTTTCTACCTCACTGGATGTTCCTTGTAGAATCCAGCTGGCAGTCAACACCCAACTGGAGCTCACCTAAAGAGAGGCTGGGCAGTTCAAATTAAACGCTGTGTGCTCCTGAGTAGCCTCCATTGAACACCAAGTCCCACATGTTACTCAAAATAATTCTGTAAGTTACCACCCAATAGTTTAGTACTGCTAGCCACCTAGGATGCAGTAACAAAGTGGATAGCAAACATGACACTCATTACAAAGGCAAAGACTTATCAGTCAAGGACAGGCAGAAAAACTCTCACGCTTCTACTCATTAAGAATACAACTTCACTTCATAGGTGTCCTTAAGTACCTTACTCTGTAAGGTTCCACAGTGAGACACCAAACATTTCTCGGTGCGCTGCCAGTCCCTCAGTCAGCAGCAGTAAAACAATACTGTAGCTTCCAACCCAAGGAGGAACATAGCACCCACCTGGCCCGGTAGGACTCAAGCAGATGCACAGCTCTCCGCTGAGCAAATCTTTAAAATTAATAGGCTACTGGTAAATAACCCAGAAAGCCCTAAAAAACCCAACTGGATAGCTCTGGTTTACAACAGTCCTTGAAATAACTTAGTCAGTGGACAGAAACAATTCTGGTATTTGAAAATGCAACACTTGTTCCACCCCTCCTCCATTTCTTTTCTGTATGCTCACTGTATTTTTAATTTCTTCTTGGAGCAAAAAAGACCAGGATTATTTTAAAAATAATTAGTAGCTAAGTCATACAGATGCCATGATAAGAGCTCAAGGACATACAACTCATTAGACCTACCTAGCACTCCCCATACACCAAATTATTTAGAATGAATGTGTGAATTCACAACATAACAAAAAATATGCTCAATTTTCAAAAGGTATTCTGGCATTTTTAAAATGACAGACATTAGTAATATCTGTTTTTTTCAAATACAGAAAAATCAAACAGTCCTATCACAAAGCAGCAGTTGCACAATAATCTTAATTTATAGAATTTAATAGACATATCACGCCTCACCTAATCACATAACTTGCTAATGCTATGTTCTTTTTTATTCTCACAAAGCTTGTCATCCCTTCACAGGCCCATTTTTCGAATGCCATTTCATTTTTCTGAGTACTAAAGAACTGAATGCCTTACTTATTTTATGAAATGAGACAGTAAGCTGGCTTCCCTTTGAGCAAAAGAAAGGGGGTGAGGGTTGTTTTACTCATTTCTCCCATGGTGCCAGCAGCCAGAAAGCCTGATACTGTTACAGGTCAAGTACACAGGACTCAAGTAGCCCCCTCTTTTTTTTTTCCCTTTCGCATTTCATTAGAGATGCTTCATGTAATTCTGAAAAGCTTCCGAGTTTCTATTTTTGTCTTATTTTCTCTGTAGGACACTGTCAGGTAGATTTAGGACCCTGATGTTATATTTCATAAAAACAAGGCTTTACAAAATTCAAGATGAACAGAAATATTACATAGAATCTATCAGGTTGGAAAGTATCTCAGGAGGTCAACTAGTTCAACCTTGTGCTTGAAACTGGGTCAACACTGAACTCAGACCAGATTGCAGAGGGCTTTGTCCAGGCAGGTCTTGAAAACCTCTAAGGACAAAAGTTCAACAACTTTCTCTGGGCATGTACATTAAAAAATAAAAATAAAAGAAAGGCCTGCTGTTACAGGAGTAAAAACTAGAAGCTGATTAGAAAGAGCTGACCATGAAAGTAAGTGAATTCATTGATTAAAATACAAGAAATAAAGCAGAACAAGCAACAGTTATATGAGCTATGAGATATACAGGCATATAATCTATAAAACAAATAAATGTTTTGAGTACTCAATTTTAGTCTACATCAATATAAGAAAATATATTGCGTTTACAATAGCTTGATAGTATACTTTTAGCTTGTATCAAGATGTTTAACACTCAAAATGAGGATCTGTTCAGCTTACCCTTTAACTTCCAGCCACCATGGCTGGAATGATATTATCTATTTACGCTCATTTGGCAGCTTTCCTGACCGCTTTGATTTGAATCTCTAGTAACATGCTGACAGGACAAAATGCATCTAATATTATGAGACTTATTATTTAGAGACACGATTCACCTGTTGAAGTGAGAAACCAGAGGACTCCCAACATTTACTGAATCATATTTCAAGGTTTTGAGAGCTTTTTGCTTTAAGATGTTCAACTGTTTCTTGTTTATGAAATGCCTACATTCTTAAATCTTCTTTTATCAGACTTACATCAGTGTGTGCACATCCAACATTTGAGCACTTACTCACCAAGTTACTGCCATGGTTGGTACAGCTGGACTTGGGAACCATCTAAGAATTACTAAAAACCTACTAAAAGGTATGCGATCAGCTCCCTCAGAACCACAGCACTCACAGAAGCCTAAGCAGAAGGCAAGGTTTTCCTCTAATTCGTAAGTTTTCAACTGGTATTTTGTAAAGAACTTCTAAAGACCACAAAAGGCATCTCAGGAACGGAAACTTACTGTTAGTTGACTTAAGTTCACTATACAAATGTTCCTCATTTCCAGTAGGAAATAACTTGAGCAGTTATAAGTAAGAGGTTGAAAACCACTGAGTACACTTCTCTAAACTTGGAACCTGAAGTAAAAGAAGAGAAAGTGGTCACTGCAACTTAGCAGATGAAGAATTACAGATAAGCAACCTCTCTTCTAATAGTAGCCTCTTTTTGTCAGTTCTCGGAAGTTTAAGTAGAATTCCCCAAGTCACTTGTGCATTGTAGTACATGTTCAGCAGAGACTACTACTGAGGTATCCTCCCAAAACAAGCATCAGAACTGAATGCCAAAGTTGTGAAATAATTACTGCTCTGTGAATTTGAGCGGCTACTTGCAGCTCTACAGATTTATAAACAGGAAGTGTGAAGCTATGCATTCATACCTGCTTTAATCATATGACAGAGCCCTAAAGCCATCAAATACTGGCTGACATAACAAGTCTCGCTGTATAATCTAGACTGTCTCAACAGTGGATCCTATTCATTCTGATAGCTTAAAAAAAAAAAAAAAGAAATAAAGAAGGCTGAGAGAGATCTAGGCATTTTCATCACATGCAGCTGAAAACTCAAAGCTCCTTAAACGGAAGGACACAGGTTTATACCCCTAGAAAACAACATATCCTGAAGAACGTTCACCTACCTATGGTGTTCAAGCATTGTTTTTCAGATACGAGAGAAAAGAAAGAAGAACAATTGCCTTCGTGGGATATAGAAAGAAGAGAATAAACCACTAAAATGGTTCCCTGATCATTTTTCCTAAAAACACGTCTAAGATTTAAAAAGTTAATTTCATAGTCTGGAGTAATAAAAATCAGTCTTCCATGGGCTCAAGGGCTGAGTCCATGGATTTTGTCACCAGGTTGAGATCAAGACAACCTCAAATAGATGATTATATATTTGCACAAGTTTTCCATCATCCTTTTCTCGGATTTATTACATCTGTACACTTGAGGATGTTAATGATCAGACACCAGATATATATGCCTTGATTTAAATAAAACAAACGTAGCTATTTTTCCAATTCAATCAAGACACAAAAGGTCATTAGCAAGATTTATCCTCTGCCCATCACATAACTTTAGTCATTATTGGAAAGCATACTAACCAACCTTTTTGTGGATTAAAGTGGGTTTTCACTGCTTTGACAGGCTTCTTGTCCTCCAATTGGTAGCATCTTTGAGATGCACAAACAGGAAAGAAAACTGTCTTCAAAAACTACTATTTCATGACCTCTCCAGAGGCAAATCCTGTGAAATTGATACACCTGCAAGTTTTGCCTCAGTATTTTTTATTGAGGCAAATTGGCATTTTAATTGCATGCACATTTTTGAAAGACAGCACTATTTTTGTTCTTTCTTTTTGCTCTTTTTCTCAGAGATCGTTGTGCACAAAACAAAACACAATGAAATGGATCTATCAGCAGCCACTCATTTCTCCAAACAGCACGCTCACTGACCACGCTGACGTTGTGGCAGTTCCCCCTTCTTCCATCCCAGCATACATGCAACAAAAATTTTACCCTGCTTTAAGCTAAAAGAGAAAGGCCTGCCTTCCTCTCTGGCACAAATTTGACAGATCCATGATTATTCACTGACATTTCTTCTGTGTAAGTGGTTACCTGACTGAATATTTAGCATACATAAGCTGAAAATGGCCTGAGTTAGCATGACCTGCTCTAAGTAGCATTCACAGAAACTTTGACCATAGATTCTATAATCTCCTAATTTTCAAGTACCTTCATAAAGGTACGCTCAGTCTGCTATTATATTCTGAAAGTTACCTAAGCAGAGTACATTAACAGTCACTGGAAAATACAGTCCTTAGGGATCTGACATAAATTGGCCATCGATACCATGTAGCCATCTCTTTGCTGGAGAATCCTTATTAAAATATTCTATACACAACACAGCATAGCGCAGGAGCTGCTGTGCTGGAGCTAATACAATAGTAATAGAAAGTTCTTTCTTTTATAAAGTTTTATTGGCCCAAAGACAGCCCTTTAAGGAATGGGGTGTCAAGGCTGCCAGCAGAACAAGTAAAAGATAAGGCAGACGTTAGAGCACTACCTCCTTGGCATAAGGCAAGGCCTAACACTGGGTAATTCCCAGAAAGAGCGAGCAGCCAGACAGCCTGATGAACAGAATGATAGCAGAAGAGTCAGAAATCAGAGGCACACGTTGGAAAAGGCACCAAACCAAAAAGGGATACTGACTGAGCTAGGGGAGTCTCCCTGACTTGCAGCACCGCCCGAGGAAGAAAATTGCTGTTGGAGCTTAGGGCTAAGAAAAAAAGCAACAAACTCAAGAGTCACATTACCATGCTATCACAAACTTAGTTTGATAAAATAACCAATAATCTTATGCCCAGTTTGGAACGAAGCACTTCTTTTACTTCACCTGTAATGACCTGTCCATCAATTTCACTTCCTTAGGAAGCACTTCTTTTACTTCACCTGTAATGATCTGTCCATCAATTTCACTTCCTTACAAAGAAGTCATCCTCAGAAGGAGGTCTACAGAGTCAGGAAGAACTCTCACCACAAGTTCAGAACCCATACCTTTTCCAAGGCAACAGGCAAAGTAGTGCCTCTGGCTACTATAAATAAGATGACCATAACTTGGCAATATTCATAACAAGAGAAGAGAGGTCTAAAATAGCATCCCTTACTTTTCACTCCCAAACTACACAACCGGACACAGATTTTACAGGGCACGAGGGAAAAAGGGAGACTAACAAGACTCAGTGTGACCTGCACTGGTAGACACAACACAATTTCATCATGCCCATCCACATGGCCACGTCATCCACAGCGCAGTCAGCTGTCTGTGCCAACAACTAGGAAAGAAAAAAAAAATTGCAGTACTATCTCATGCTCAAGGGTGAAAAAATCCATTAACACTAGACTGCTCTCACATTTTCATCTCCTTGAATAGAAGTTACATTTTAGCTACAGTTATTTATATTGTGAGTGTTTAACCACAAAAACTCTCCTCACCTTCACAACCTTTGGTTACTCCCAAAATGGAATTGCAATAAATAAAATTGCGGCCATTCACAACTTAAAAGTCAACCTTATTTTCTGAAGCTTACAGAACCAGCAGCGCTCATTGCATTTTGCCAGATATTCTGAACAACTGAAATTAAAACTAGCATCTCAAAAATATGATCACAACATTCCGAATGATTACTACTTCTACACGTATAGTTAACCACTACTGATTACATACGAAGAATTCACAGTTGAAGAATTTGTACAGTATTACCTAATATAAAACTTTCTCGGTATTTAATGACCAGGACACAATGTCAGAGAAGGTAGGTCTAATTGAATATAGATATATTTGCTTTCTTTTTTTAATGTTTATGTTTATCCATGATCACTGTTTGCTGTTTGTGTGCACAGAAATGCCACAAGTACCAGCATGGTTCCATGCAAGTAAGAATGGCCTAACAAATAACGTTTTGATAACTAGCCTGTTTTAGACATACAATGATTCACTGGTTAAGTAAACAACATAGTTATTCAGCAAAACATCAATTTATATTAGAGAGCCTAGAACAACCTTTCTTCTCTCCTACAGAAAAACAGTATTAAATGCCTCATACGGATAGAATAACATAAAAGAAAAATATTACATTCACTGTGCAAGAAATAATTTTAAATAACTTTAAAAAAAATCAATCTTATTTTTATGTCAAGTAAACTTTGAATTATGAAACATCCAGATCAACTTCCTAGATTTTGAAGAGGTATACGAGCTTAAATCTAACTTTAAAATTCAAAACATTTGTTTTTTCTTATTTATGAACTTTGGGATATACATCTTGACCAAATGAATGTATTTTCCACCAAAGAGCTTATTTCAAACACTTCCTGTTAATTCAACTTCTTATGTCAAGTAAACTTTGAATTATGAAACATCCAGATCAACTTCCTAGATTTTGAAGAGGTATACGAGCTTAAATCTAACTTTAAAATTCAAAACATTTGTTTTTTCTTATTTATGAACTTTGGGATATACATCTTGACCAAATGAATGTATTTTCCACCAAAGAGCTTATTTCAAACACTTCCTGTTAATTCAACTTCACACCTCTACCAAGCTACATTTATGACTCCAGCTCCTCTAAAAATACATACACCAATGCTTTTAAAGACTTCCTATACTTTCACTAGAAGTGAAATTCTTCAAGGCTGTTATGTTTAAAATCTATAACAAAAGTGAGTTTAAATAGCATATCTGTTTCTTCTGCCCGACAGTATGTTGCTCCATTTCCTATTTGACATGGCATCCCTCAGAGGCTCCACCGTAAAAAAAAAAAAAAAAAAGGGAAATTTAAAAAATATTTAATAAAAATCCCATTTCACATTAATTTGTTTCTCCTTCAATTAAAACTCGATGTTTCCTCCCAGTTTTCCCTCATCAATCATTACATGCTTCTCAGATGTAAGTAGAAATAAAAAGGGCAGCCATATATTGGTATGAGCTTATAAATTTTATGAATGCTTTAAATATCAAACAGGTGAACTGTTTTAACTGTCTGTACTACATCACACAAATCCACAACAGACCAACAATTACAAAAAACTATCCTCCCTGCATACCATTTACTGTTGCAAATTACTGTCCCTCTTTGTCCTTGGACTTGGGTATCAGTTCTAGAGCAAGATAGCTGACAGGGTGTAGCTTGCCTGTCGCCTTGGAGCCCTGCAGCTGCAAGTATTCAGCATTTAGCTTGTTTATGTTTTCCCTTCCTCTTTAAATTCTCCGGGAGGAATCTAGAAACGGACTAAAACAGCAACATATATAATAAACCATAAAAGCTACATCCATCTTTCAACCTAGAGATGCAGATGCGCGCTCGCTATCACGGGCAGCAGCAAGTAAACATGAGGAGCCTTGGAGCCCTGCAGCTGCAAGTATTCAGCATTTAGCTTGTTTATGTTTTCCCTTCCTCTTTAAATTCTCCGGGAGGAATCTAGAAACGGACTAAAACAGCAACATATATAATAAACCATAAAAGCTACATCCATCTTTCAACCTAGAGATGCAGATGCGCGCTCGCTATCACGGGCAGCAGCAAGTAAACATGAGGAGCCAGCAGGTATGAGACAGCCGCGAGCTGACAGGCAGCGCGGCGAGAGGAGCAGCGCGGCAAGTCCTGTCACATCGCGATGGCAGGATTTCCCAACGCCGTCTTCCAGGGTAGCCAGGAGAGCCGGCAAGCGACGGGCGAAAGCAAGGCCGAGGGCTGCGAGACAGCGGGAGGGTCTGGCGGCATCAGCGCCCGCCGGGTGCCTCTGCCCCTCGCCGCCCTTCCTCCCCGCCTGGCTGCCGGCTGAGCGGCGGGAGCGGGACGGCACCGGCGACTGCTGCCAAGGCGCGGAGGCGGCTAGGAGGGGAGGTCCCCCCCGCGGCTGCTGCCCAGGCCCCATTATTAAGGTAGGGGAGATAAATAAATA
>NW_008795131.1:3493980-3552597 GCF_000699145.1 Aptenodytes forsteri | reverse complement strand
CATTACGCGCCCGGCCGTGCCACAGGAGACAAAGAGGAAGGGCCTGTGGGAAAGAGCTCTCCCCCCGGCACACACGCTTCAAAATTTGGCACTTGCGAAACTGTCACCACTCTCTGGAGGTGCGCACACATGCGCCGAGAGAGAGGTGCAGGGCCGCGGTGCAACGGGGCCCCCGGGGCAAAACGGCCTCCCCCCCTACAGCAGTGCGAGGGGTCGCGGCCCTGGGTCCGCACCCTGTGCCCCAGCCCTTCAGCCTGCCTCATACCTCACAGGGGACCACGGCTCTCCTCAGAAAGCCCTCTGAGGAGAAGTACTGCAAGCACGGGGCGACAGGAGGAAGTTCCTGTTCCATTAAAATGCCTTTTCAGCGTCTGAAACAGAAACACGGGACCGAATTGTAAAAGGATCGAAAATACCTCTGTCCTTTGCTGTTCTTCAGCATGTTTGCTTTTAGTATTCAGTCCAATACTAATACAGAACGGGAGGATTTCCCAAATGGCTTTGTTACAACATTAAGCCTGGTAACATACCCTGGGTCACTCCCGAGCAGAAAATAAGGAGTTTGAAAGAAACCATTGACTTCCAAGGGCAGCTCGTTCCAAGGATCGTTCCTGCACAGAAACAAAGCCTGTGAAAACACCAGTTACAAGTTATTCCCTAAGTTACGGTTTCCATACTGAATGATCTTACCACATCAGAGCTGGAGAAAGGTCAAGCTGAAGTTACGTTCTCACTGATGTAAGTTAACACGTAGGTATTTTTATAGCAAACATTCCAAACAAATTTCATATCTGATACGCAAAGCCAGGAATGCCGCTTGCAGAGAAGCTAGCTTGAAGGCCAAATTTCTCTTCGTGTAACACTACTCGAGTGCAAAGACACTACAAATGAATTAAGCTTCACAAAGCCCCCTTACATTTTTTTCTGCCATCATCTGAATTGTTTATTATCTTAGATTTGTGACAAAGAATATAATTATTATACTCAAGCATAAAATCTGCCATAAAGGACCTTTTGCCTCTCTGGAATATAGGCTATGGGGGTGAGGGGGGACCTTAAGTGCTTTTTAAAAATAAATTGTTGGGAACATACTTCACCCACCAGCCACTTGTTACATACTTATCTTTTAAAGAGGATATAAGCTCCCTTATATCCTCTTATTCCTATGCTACCTTTCCATATCTCTTCTCAATATAGTCCGTCACCCAAGCAGCTTTCAATTTAGATACAATATAAACTCTTTAAAATATTTGAGAGAATGAATTCAACAAACATGGCAACATGTCAATCAAAAGCATGAGTTGGCAACTTTAGAAACAGCTGGAGAAGTCGGTTTATCTTGTGATTAAATGAAGTATTCCAACCCCTAACAATGGCATTCCTTGTGCCATGCTCCGTTTGCGGTGGATCACTTTTTTTTTTTTAAAGTATTAACTCGTAGCCGAGGAGACACGGTTTAATTCCTGACTGCACTGTGGTATTCCTGTGTGACCTTATGTCTAGTAATAATCTTTTAATGTTTTGGTTGCTCTTCTGAATTACAAAGATAACAATACATAGAGAGTCCCGGTTTTGCTTGGAACAAGCTGGACTGAGATACAGCCAGACCCAAACTGGCAGAGCAGTTACAGAAAGCAATTAGAGCAGGAAGCAACTACAATGGTGGTGTAAGACAGCTTCACACCAATTTCTTCTAGTTTTCACTCCGATTTCTCCATGACTGTTTATCCTTGCCTCACCTCCCTTAAGTCTCTTACTTTCAGTAATTTATATTATTAAACAGCAACAACAAAACCCCAAGTAACGAGGCACACCACAGAACTGACATTACACTCCCAGGCCTGTTTCATCTAGACATAGAGGAGTGAAGGAACCTGCCGGGACAACGATTCCCATCCATTGCAATTGCAACCACCACAGTTTAACTGCTGCCCTGCACCTACTCAGTTCCATGATGCAACATGGATGAATTACTGACATCCCTTTCTGTATATCTACAGAAACCCATTTATGTCTTTTCAGCTTTCAAAAAAACCTCAACAAATTAAGCTCTTCTAGCTAGTACTACTGAAGAAGTACATCATTCCACCAATTCTTAGCAGACTCCCTCTATGCCAGTTTCAGATCACTTTTTCAAGTATGGACAACCAGACTTTTATTCCATTTTCAGCTGAGGCCTCACCAGCACTTTGCAAAACTATTCCGTTTTTATCTGTCATGTCTTGACAGAACCTCTACTTGTAGCATAAACAGAGCCTGTTCTCAGGCAGCAGAGATTATTAGGCAGTATAGGGTTTTTAATGACAACTGGTTTACTTGCTAAATCATGAAAAAAAAGAATGTCTAGAATTGTAATTACAAGTCAGATCCTGCCACCATCCCAGCTTAAAGTATAGTCACAAAGAGCTGACTTGGTATTTGATGCAAATGAGGAAGCAGAAACCTCTAGTGAGGAGGTCCTTCCTCTAGAGGAAGGAAAATTGATTGGATTGATGGTTAATAATGATGGTTAACAATTTGTATTTTTAAAAATGCTTTTTCCAAAAATGGTTAAAAATATGTATTACATTACAGCTTGCTGCTTTGCACAGCTAGCTAAGTTGTTTAGACTTCTGCTGCATTTTTGTATGACATTTTAAAAAAACCAAACTAAAGCGACATCTCTTATGTCCCAGAAATACAAATGATGTCTAACAAGCAATAGAATTTTGTTTGAAGAGTGCTTTAAAATAATTTACTTGATCCATTGTATGCACCATGGCTTGCACCAAATTTAATAACAAAGATATTCTAGATTGGAAAATCAGACTGGAGGCTTACGATGGCCGTGTCTTTGTTCAGATTAAATTAAGCATGTTCTCAAAAGCATTGAAGCAGGAACCTAGAGATAAGACTTTGTGTGCTAATCATGGATTAGATCTGGCAGTAAGTTTTTAATGAAGCCTTATTGGGGAGCATAAGATTACAGATGTTGCTACTATTTAAGTGTTATGTCAAAGGTAAATCAAATTAAGATACAGTGAATTTAGATTTGTATTATATGAATTGAGCTCCTCTCTTCTGTGGAAAAGTGCTATATATGCAAATCTAACTGTAACTGGCCACGTGTCCTTTTGATTGCTGTGATTTATTTAATTATTTGCTAATCGCATATTAATTCATAAGCACTTAGCAAATATCTTTAACTGTCTTTGCATCATTGTCAAGTATCTGTGGAAAAACAGATATTGACTGCCTCACAGAAGCTGCAGGAGGCCTGCAGCAACGTTGCCTTTTTGGCAGAGCAGCTGTCAGTCACCAGGAGGGTGCTTGGCAGTCCACAAGGCTACCAGGAACGGGGGGGAAAAAAGTCACACGGACTTCAGCTGAGGCTGAAGTGGGCATCTGCTAAGGAGAAGGTGTTTCGAGTTGCATTGAAAAGGCCTGAATTTGAAAGAGATAAGCCAAGGAATTGTGGAACTGCTGCAGTGAATCAAAAACAATTCTGAGAAGAGTGGTATCAGTCCCTAGGATTTCCTGATTTAAAATTCACTAAAAACAGGAACCAAAAATGCAAGTTCTAGGCCCTGCTCTATTATTTGCCTCTCAATCTCTGCCTCTCTTTCCCCAATATCTGTCTCCCTCCCATCCTGGAATATTATTAATTTTTTTAAGGATCAGTTGATTTTTGCAAACGACTTCAAAAATATATAAATGTATTATGCTATTCTATGTAAATGCCGCAACTCTATTCTCCAGAATAGTTGCAAATCTTTATGTTGAGGATGATATAAAAAAAAAAAATACTAAACGTTGGGCTACTCTCTAGTATTTGTACTTAATATGAGATTAGGAAGTAGGGCTGAAGGGGTTTTCAGCACAAAGATGAAAAAGCATCCAGAGAGCTAAAACTAAAGCTGAAACTGCCAGAAGTGTTGTATAGAAACTGATGGCCCAAAAGACAAAAAAATACAAAATAGCATGAGGGAACAAGGAATTGATAGATTAATAGGAAAGCTCATGTCAAAGGCCTAGGTCAAATAGAGCAGAAGGGATCTCAAATTTGGTACTTCCACAGAATAGTAGCCCATAGCACCAAAGAGTCTCTGACTCTCCATATCTCATAAATATTTCCCTATAATTATTACTTAGTTGTAATTTTTTTTGGTAAAGTATTCATATTATCTATTCTCCAGAATAGTTGCAAATCTTTATGTTGAGGATGATATAAAAAAAAAAAATACTAAACGTTGGGCTACTCTCTAGTATTTGTACTTAATATGAGATTAGGAAGTAGGGCTGAAGGGGTTTTCAGCACAAAGATGAAAAAGCATCCAGAGAGCTAAAACTAAAGCTGAAACTGCCAGAAGTGTTGTATAGAAACTGATGGCCCAAAAGACAAAAAAATACAAAATAGCATGAGGGAACAAGGAATTGATAGATTAATAGGAAAGCTCATGTCAAAGGCCTAGGTCAAATAGAGCAGAAGGGATCTCAAATTTGGTACTTCCACAGAATAGTAGCCCATAGCACCAAAGAGTCTCTGACTCTCCATATCTCATAAATATTTCCCTATAATTATTACTTAGTTGTAATTTTTTTTGGTAAAGTAACTCCATATTATTATTACAGATTATTTACAAAAAGCAGAATTCTGCTAAAACATGCTGTGGGTCATCTTTAGGAATTTGTATATTAGGAACACAGTAAGGGAGTTTTCTGGGTTTTTATTACTCCAGCAAGTGAACTTCCGGTCATCAAAATCAAATTTGTGACTAGGAAAATACGTGAGCATGTGAATGATCACACAATCATTTGGGGCTTAAATTTTTACATGTCAAAGGTCAGCATTTCAGTCTGTCCTCTATTTAAGAAACCGTTCCTTGTCTGTCCTGATCTGCTCCAAGCAACTGGAGGCAGGGAGGGGAAGTCCATCCCAGGCATTTAAACTTGATTTAAAAAAAAAAAAAAAATAAGGAAAAAACCTAAACCTGAACAAAACCACAGTCCCACACTAGGAGCACGTAGAAAACTTCATTTTCTCAAATGGTCACAGAGCAGAAATGTAAGAGTAGAATTTGTAACTGCGTTTGATGGATTCTGGCCAGACAAGTCCTACTCACTGCACTAGGATTTATTTTTTTTAAGACATTTATGTGCTTTTGAAATGTAGATCCCAAATCTCCAACACAGACACAGCTAACAGAACTATCTTCACCCCTCGGTCTGGAAGGAAGCTCAGTAAAGGACTGTAAGAGCCGATTGTCATCTGTAATTTGCATTTATTGCCACCAGTGAGGATTTGAGACACACTGTACTAGGCACTGTACAAACATGAGACAACTTTTACCCCTTGCTGCTTCACAGACAGTCCTGAATGGAGTGCAGCAGAGCACGTCTTCAAATATTTGAAAGGAGCAGAAGGTGGGAGAGATATCAAGGTGCAGTAAGAGTATTCGTTCACCATAGGCCTGCAATGTTCATAGCTAAATGGCTTCATATCTTTCTAATTATAATGAACTGATGAATGGGAAAAATACCTTGAATCATTATCTGCCAATCTAATTCTGATGTTATCAGAGGGAGAAGGGAAAATACAAGAGGCTTCCTCTAAGACCAACAGAACTACATATGCAAATTGCAACTTTTATCACATCCCACATTTTCTAGGAAACAAGTGGTTTAGAATAGTAGTCAGAGGGTGACATTTGCTACAGATTTATATGAACCAGGGGGGGGAAAAACCAAACCAAACCAAAAAACAGATTATTACCAGGACCCTCCTATGTCACACATCATGTAAGCTGTACTCCCACACTATTGCCAGCATGAACTTTGTAGCAGAACACTGCAGGGGAAAAGGCCATCACTTTTATGATCAAAGCTGAATTTAAAAAAAAAAAAAAGAAGAAAGCAGATGTAATACTTACAGAATTCAGTTTTAATAAGCTCACTGTAACCAGCAGCAGCAGATAAGAAAATGAAGTCTTAACATTATCTTCTTTCTCAGGGAGCCCCACCCTATTTTTAATAAACTGTGTGTTTATTTTTTAGTCACAAATACTCAAACAGGATTTCTGCAAACTAGTAATCATCCCCCTTGTTGAAGGGACACGTTAATGAATGCAGTGCGCACCAGGGTTGCAGTGCAGTGTAGCTGGGGGACTCTCAGAGTGAGATGACTTGGATTTTTTCCCCCCTTATTTTCAGTACAAGGGCACTTTTGTTTTTACACCTGCCCTATAGATCCCCACTTCCCAGCACTCTCATGACTTGTTCAAGCAGTTACCCTTCCCCACCCACCCTGACACTGCTGCCCCTGCCGTAACAGCCAGGCCCTTTACCCCTGGGCTGGCAATCGGCCCCTGCTACTTTCCGGCAGCAGCAGACGCTTCGTACCTTCCTCTTTCCTGATGAGTCGATACCGTATAAGCAGGGTAGGGAGGCAGGAGAGAACAGTGTGTCCCTCTGCCCCAAAGGGCTGAGCTCTAGTGACAGTACAGCGTGGTGGTGACAACTACTGCCACGCAGGCAATAGTGACAGGAGACCTGCTATGCACACCCACATGCGGCAGCCACCCTGTATATCAGGTTGTAGCAGACACAGGAAGAGGGGTTTGGACAGCAGTTCCCAGTCCTCTACAGGAAAAGACAGCAAGGGAAGTGGAAGCACCCCACAGGCCTCATTTGGGCTGTGGGCTACCTCTGTTTAATTTTGCCACCCCTTTGTAAGAGAATTAATTAATATTTTTGCTGAGCCACTTCCCTCTGGATGTTCTTCTTCAGGGAGTTCATGGCAGGTTTAAAGCCACTCAGAATTGCTGCTCATATTACTACTCAATACATAATTTCAGCTCATGTTATTAATAGTGTTATCTACACAACCTAAGAAAATTAGGTACATCACACACATTCTTAGCTATGTTAAGATATGTGGGTGAGTGATCCCCTACTTTTACTGCAGTTGCCTTTGAAACACACAGAAGAAAACACCATAAGGCACCCTCCACTCTTGATGTTCTCTTAAGTAAAGCTTCCCTGTGCGTGGCAGGGTGAAACAATCACACTTGAGGCCCACAAAGAAGAGTAAAAAACCTTTTTTTCCTGGCAGACTTTGCTGACGTTCCTCCAACCCAGAAGAAACAAGGTGCCGCAACTAGTGAAAGTCACAAGGTAAGTGTAATGCATTAGAAATTTTTATAAATATCACACCCTTCCTGATTTTCCATCAACCTGTTTGATTATGCCATATACGGGGAAAAGTGTGATAGAATTAATCAGCCTGCTGGAGTGAACGCTAAAAGAACAGATGAGCTTTGGCAAGGCTGTTGCTAGCGTTGAAAAAGAAAAACTGTGACAAAAAAAAAAAAAGCAGACCTAAATCCAGAAGCATGTCATTCAGAAAGTGAGACATGCTATGATTTATCAGCGTAACAAAAATTGATGGGAACATAGATCTCCCATTTCAAAGTGTTGTCTCTGTGTAGATTAAGAGTAGTATCTGTCATCAGGAAACAATGGGAAAAGAAATATGTTTGATAAAAGCAATTCTGTACTCTCTTGTAGACAGAAAACCACTTTGTCGTTGGAATGGAAGTACAGGTTTCTCTGCAGTTCCATCCTCAGCAGCAAAAAAAAAGTGTTGTGGCAGGAGGAAGCGCAAATTCTTAATAACAGAAGATCAGATGAAAGGAGTGGCTTTGCAAGAAGTGACTAATGTTTACTCTGTTTCAGAAAAGTCCAAATTGCGCTGTAGAAAGAGGATGCTTGCATCACCTCCAGAGTGCAACAGCAAACCCAGTGCACAGCAGGCAGCGGCTTACCACTGTGGCACAACAGGGCAACTTTCCCTTTCAAAGAAAGAGCTTCTTTCTTCTCAGCTCAACAGCTGCTGCACACAGGGTCTCCAACATCCTAGCAGTTTGATTGTTGTATATAGAAAAAGCAATACCAAAGCATAAAACATGTAACAACTTCATGAATGTTTTGCCAGCAGCTGATATAAGGAAAAGCGCATCTCAAAACAGCAGGACAGTGGAGTAGAAGAAAAAACACGGAGCCAGTACCGTCATGTCATTTGGCACATCCTTGCACTTCCCTTAATTCCATTTCAGATCTTGGAAGCGAAGGCCAAAGCATCTTATTTGCTAATTAAGGTTTCACATGATTCAAACACTGAATAAACAAAGAACATCCCCAAATAGAGAAACCTGCCAGCCTTCATGACCTTGCCAACAGACTGATGTCTCAGTTCAGTGCTTTCACAACACAGATAGTAAAAGAACTCTGGACAACTGCATATACAAATGTGTATGAGCGCACACACATTTTTATGCTGGTATGCACACACTACCACTGATCGTGATCCAAAAGTTACACCTCCCTGTTTGAGTTAAGGACACTCCAGACACCCTACAGACAGGGATAAAAAAAAGACATTAAAATAACAGACCTCTATTTTGTGGTGCGAAACAGCTAATGATAGTAATTAAGGATTTTAAAGTTCCTTACCAAGTGGCATTATCTAAGATAGTATCATGCCTGTAATCTGTCCAGAGTCAATGAAGAACTGCTGATCAAGCCAACAAAGCAACAAAGAGTCCGACGGCTTGCCATCTGCTCAAACCACTACATCACACCTCATTCCCCTAAATACAGCAATAAGCCACAACAGGATGCAGATGACCAGATTGTTTAGCTGTCATTTCAACTGAACATGCAGTGGCTGTTGATGTGTTACAGTGGACTTTCAAAACCAAACATGACGTATCGCTGCTGGACAAATAGCTCCTTCAACGTTATGCCTTGCCATTTTTGTGGATTGATTGTACCCATGCAGCAAGGTAAAGCATTAGGAGTTAATCAAAATTTTGCCTACTACATTAAGTTTTTGCATGTGTTTTTATTATATAAAACATACCATTAAATGATCCATAAAAGCCTTTGGCACTCACTCTCCCTTTGGTTAGAAGCCCAGCTACTCCTAGAAAAGCTTTTGGCCTAGCAGCTCCTTTCAGCTACTATAATAAAAATTAGGCCTGGAATATTGAGTAGAGTCTTGAGCAGATTCTTAGCAATAGAAGACAAGTTCAGAGTAGCTGGAGGTTGCCAAATTGTTGCAGCTTGAAAAACAAAATTGGTACGTTCAAGGAAGGGGGCAATTTGAAGTTGTTATAAAGCACTTGGACACCATGATGATGGGCAAGAGCTTCTCCTCTCATTTCTCTTTCTCTTATCACTTCCCGGCTGTTCCTTTCACTTTCACGTAGTTTCAATTTATCCTTCAATTTTTACCCACACAGTTAACTAACAGCCTTCTAGTTGAGATTCTGCTGTTTTTAGTGATGAGGCACCAGCTGTGCATCCCTGCAAGCTGGTGCACGTATGACCTTGAAATTTTCCACGTAGCCAATCAGAAAATGCCTTAAAACAGTGTTTCCTATCTCCCAGGGAGCATCTCTCAATTTTTAGCATTAGATATATATCACTTTATAACATCCAAAGCGTTGTGCAAACGTTAGCTAGCTAATACCAACAAAAAACACTCCTCTCCCAGCCCACACCCTGTTATTGTCTAAGTAACAGTTCCTCCATTTCACTGAAGCCAGCCTAGGGAGTTCTTTTTGCTTGCTCCTCTGCAGGAATATTAAAACAGAATGAAAATGAAGAGAGCTGTTAATTTTATATCACAGCTAGGAAACTGAAGGTCTTCAGATCACACTTTCTCCTCAGTCTTTTAATTGCAAAATTATACTTCAAGATTTGACACAAGTCTCTCACCTCCCTATTTTAAAGCTACTAGCAAGCAAAACCAGACAAAAAACTACTTTTTTTTTTTCTAATCTGCAGAGCCTGCACAATGCTTTAATTTCAAGTAGAATATGCTAGTAGTTAGCAGTATTTCACCTAACAGTCCTTGCGATTTTACAGAGAGCTATGTCAAACTAAACCAAATTATAGGTCAGAACATGCCAATCTTTTCATCATTATCACTGATTTCCTTTGTGGTTTATGCCCCCCCCCCACGTGTCTTGCCAGGTTCTTCGAGCCTCTGGCTAGCATTGCTCAGCCGCTCCAAATTATTCATCACACTAGATCCAGCAACAAGACGTTCACAGCATGCTCTTCTCACATTTTGTTTAAACTTTAGGTACAATAGCAAATAATAGAAAATTTAGATCTTGAGGCAAGAGACACTGGAATTTGGGTGGAATCAGATGACTAAGAATTATTGCTAAAAGAAAAAAGGGGTAAAAAAAGATTCTTGAACAGACATAATGCCTTTCTTCTTTTTCTGGATAAGGACTAATCTGGACCTTAGAATACTCCCACTTCTAGATATGATGTTTAGTAACCCATTCCTAATTTCATATTAAATTTTAATTAAAATAATTGGGGCATTCCGTAAATAAGTTGGATCATGACTTCCCTGTCATCCTCTTCCAGATCCCACACTTTCTGCTTTTTCCATCAGACCTACGTTAACTCAGCAGTGCTTTGACCAGCCGTGTCCCAAGGCGCTTGCCTGGCATCCCGAGTCGTTCTGCCCCACCATTCCCTGTAGCCACCCATGGCCTCTTCCCTGCAATGAAACTCTACCTCCTTAAGATAGAGACGCATGCCCTGCATCTGCATAGCACCTAGCACAACAGGATCTTATCATCTAGAGCCCTGGCTGTGAATTATACAAGCAATAAATCATCAAAACCATTTTTTTCTGCAGATTGTTATGTAAGTTATGCCTGCCATAAAGTATAAAGAGCATAAAATGCACCTCTTTGCATTCCAGCATCTTGTGGAAGATCATAAAAGCACTTAATATATTATTTAAGCCAGTTAAGCTAGATAGCACAACTGCAGTAATTAGCAACAATTCTCCAAATCCCCATATGCCAGACAAAGGATCACGTTTAGCATTTTCAGGCTGGTAGGAGGGAATCAGAACATTGCAGAAATTAAATGGCATGCACTGCTTTTTTTTTTTTTTCTTCTGCCTATCTCAGCAGAGCCTATGTTTCACTACAGTTACCCCACTGCGCTATCAATACAAGAGACTGAAACCCATCATGTAAAGAAGGCTGGCCTTTTTTGGTTTTATTATTTTAAGCATAACAGGGTGTTAAATGCTTTAAGAAAGAGAAATGAAGCCACTTCTCTTGACAGCTACGTTCTGTAGGCTGGAAGGGAGTTTCCTTGCTTTTTTCTTTTCTTTTTTAATAAAACCAAAATAAAAAAAAAAATACCCCCAAAACCCAACTTCCTCTGGAAAATCCATGAACTGCAGTAAGTGTTAAGTGGAAATTTAAAAATACTCCAAGCACTGGCCACCTTTCTTGCACACAGGGTCAGGCATGGGGCAGCGTGATGCGAGGCACAGGTATGGGAGCAGGAGAAAGGCAGGAAACGCAAGGTGGGATGTGCACGAAAAGGGCATCAGTGACAACAGGGATGAGACGTGAATACTACCAGGGGACTGAACTTCATTACCCCGTGCAACCCTGGCACACATCACGTGCCCAGAAGCCTCATCACGCTGCGTGCCAGCGGGCAGCCAGCCCAGCGGCACTAATTGCCCTGGGAATCGTAGCCAGTCTGACACTCCTGTGCAAAGAACAAGATCACTGGAGGCAGATATCAAAGTCTTCTAAAGGAGCAGGGAAAGAAGATACAGATTTGAGAGCCTCTGCCATAAAGGGAGGCTTTGAAACTGTTGGTGCCATGACTCGGAGAGGGGAGAGACCTGATGCAGAGAGTCTCCTGGCTCTGAGCCCCAATTGCTCCGACCAGTTGTTATTTTCCATCCTCTTTGTATGTGCAAATACAACATGGCAAAAGTTTTTCCTCATTGAGTTGTTCAGAGAAAAGCCTCAAGACTGGGAACAAAAAACGGGACGGGAGAACCCCTTCTGGTGGCCTGACATTTTATTTCTCTATTGCAAAGAGAGGAAAATCCCTTTTTATTCCTCTCCAGTTTTTATTATTTTATGATTTATTTTATTATTTTATTCCTCTCCATTGCAAAGAGAGGAAAAATCTCATGGGAGAGCAGCTGTTTGCTGAGGAGGGCTTGCTGCATGCCCAGGGCAGAGCTGTGAACATAGGGCACAGGGCACGCACAGAAGATCTGCAAGCTCCTCGCTTCATCTCCCTGGCACAGAGTTGTGCACAACGGGGCTGGCACTTTGCTCTCTGAACCAGCAGGGTTTTTCCCAAGAGTTAATTTTCTTTATATCTAACTGAAAAAAGCATCACCAAGTTCTGTACAGCCTCCCTGAAGGCATCCTTATCTTGATGGACATTTCTCTACCAGGTTGTCTCCCTCTCTCTCTGCCTCAGGTTGTTTTCTTCCATTTTGAGACTAGGAGAGCCCTTTCCCTGGCTCCCAGAGCAACTGGGTTTCCCACTTGGTTATGCCCACCTTTCTCCCCTGCTGTCGATTTCAAGCCTTCTCTTCCCTCCCAAGCAGTGCTTAGTTCTCTCACCTCTCCCTCATTTCTCTTTTTTTTTTTGCTCCCTAGTTCTACATTGTGGCTTCTATTTGGCTCATACATTTGGTGCCTCTCCGCACATCTTGCTAATCCCATGCAAACCCCTGCCACATTCCCCAGGCAGAGCTGACCTTTTGGCACAGGCATACCAGTCTCATCATTTTCCAGGCTTCTTCTATTAGTTACTAAGATGGTGGGTAAATTTGTTAGGGAGGGGGAAGTGAACAAGGCAGGTACCACCTACCACAGTTTGCATTACATGATCAAAAAGATTAACAGAAGAAGTTAAATTATTTTCAACATTAAGAGCTATCAAATCTATAATAAGTTGGGTATTATAAGCAGCAGCAAAGGGATGGGCTTATTAACATCTCATTAACAATGCCTATTTCAGTTTACATAAAAACCTGAAAACTTCTAAAGCACAATAAGAAGGAAAGCCTTTAACTATCCTGTTTCTCACAGGCTGCAAGTTGCAAAGTATGGAGGAAGCTGATAATGCTCTTTCAGTTCCTGAGGACTTCAAGCAGCTTAAAAAATAGTTATATGACATTAGCAAACATCATTAATAAGCTCACTAACAGCTGGCTGAAAAGCTGAAGACAAACATCTGCAAAACCATTGAAGTGTAAAATAACGTAGAAACACCTGAAGATACACCTATTGACAAGGAAGTGTCCAGCACGTGAGGTTAGTCACTAGTAGCTTTGGGCACCATAGAAGATTTGGCTAGCTGTGTCTTCCAGTATGGGAATACTGGGACCACATCCGATCAGATTTTGCAAGAAGAGATTAAGTGGATAAAATTGATGCAGATGTATTTGTGGTTTCTACACACCACTGGTCACAAATTGTGTTTGTGTTCTTTACCACATTAGTTCAAACAAGTGATTAAATGAGCAAGTCCCAACACTTAGCAAAAAGGGACTCCTATGGTATATTAAGATGTCTCTAATAATGCCACATAACTAGGTCCAAATTCTCTTTCAGATCTCTTCCCCAATACAAGATTTATTAACTTGAGCTGTATTTATTGGCATCCAACTGCAGGGAGAAGATGGGTATCCAAGTTGGCTGTGAAAGTTTTCATCATCTTTAAGCACCAGGAAAGGAATTTCCAGATCCAATTAGCAAAGCTTCTGCCCCTACAGTCTGAGCAGTTGTGCCGAGTATCATTAATCACTATCAAATGAAGCATTCACGACCCTCCTGGTAGGAACAAGTTACTGAAAAACATTACTCATTACAATTCCTATTTAGTATTACATTGCAATACGTCTAGCGACAATGTTTGGGTTTTATGTTTAACTAAACCACGTGTACATGCAGTTGGTTTAAGTACAGCGTAAAGTACCTGTATCTGCATTTATCATCTCTCCTTCCCTGTGACCTACCGGTAAATAAATATTGCATCAGATGCCTGTGTATATTATATGCAACCTGACTCATCACATCACACATGGTATTCATGCTAAACCTGCCTAAAACAGCAAATAACAAACAGCAGCATAAACAGAGCATCTTCACACCTGTTTCCTTTTTGGCTACATGCTTACTCTTGCGCTGGAAGAGCTGCTGTACTAGAGAAGTTGGTTAATGTTTGCACTTCCACAGCTCCTGGAAGACTAATACGCTCAAATAGTAGAAATTAATATTCACAAAAGAGCTGTCAGGGGAAAAGGAAAAGTTTTCCCTAAGGTGCACTGTTACAGTACAGTGTGCTTGACTGGCATTTAGGCTCCTTTTCCTTCATGAGCAGAAACAGGAGATGCACAGTCTGTTTGTACTCCTGACTTTTCCCCCGTCCAACTAGAACACTGTTTCAAAGGACTCCTGCCCTTAAGTAGGCGATATAATCCGATAGATTTACATAGATGTGGTCTGGGTTATGCCATCTTCTGACATGACAGGCTTCAAAGTAGAAAGTAATGTTGTCTTCCAGAGGGACAGGGGGCAGGGATACAACCACAGACTTCTGAGGACTCAAAGGCATCTCATGCCTGATCTCGTAGGAGTGGACTCATCCACAAGGCCTTATATGATGAACAAAATGAACTGAAATCTGACCCAGTGCTACCAAAAAAAAAAAAAAAAAAAAAAAAATCAATCAAGAGACAGGGAAGGTTTATAGTTTCCATGGTCAGAGCACAGCTTTGGACATTATTATACAGTTCAACAGTGAAAAAAAGCATTTTGCAACCTCAGCTGTCTAGTCTGCTCTGCTACTGGACCGAGTAATGCCAGAGAAGACTACTAAGATCACTGCTCCGCTGCAAACCAGGTTAATAGACAACAACTAAATACAACGAGATCCTCAGATGAAGAGAGGCCAGGGAAGTCCATCTATACCTCCTGCTTGTATATTTATGGCTTTGGCTGAGCTCTGGGTGCAGCGTACACTGAAAGGTAGAAGAACAAAGACTGGGATTTTCAAGGGGAACTTCAAGGCCTTCTCCATCCTCTGAAACAGTGAAGTGTACACATGATAAGCCAAGAGAGCCACTCCATGCTGTAGTCACATGCTCCACGGAAGCTGTAATCTCACAAGGACACAGATATGGCCATGCAAATATGGGTTATGCCTATGCTAACAACCGGCGTATGTCCCTAGAGCTCCTAAATAGCTTTTAATCTAGCTGCCAACATGTGTGAAAGCTTGTGCTGAACCAGCTTCGTTTCTCTCAGGGTAGCATGTTCCTGGCTAACAGGAGCACACTACCCTTCGATACCCTGACTGGAGAGATGAGAGCATAAGCTAGCAACTTCTTGGTTTAAACCTCTGGAGGTGAAAAGGAGAGGAGCTGCCTGCTACACTGGGGACAGATGTCACAATTGCAGGCAGCAAACACAGCAAGAAGGCAGTTGGTAACAGGCATTGAGAAACCAGCTGTATTTTCAACATCCCCTTCAACCAAACCACCTCCAACAAAGTCCTTGCAAAAACCAGGCTGAAGCTAGCATAGTTACACCTATCCATGCTACCACCACTGCTTCACTGTGCATAGTTTACCTTGTGCTAAGTAATATATAACATACTGTAAAATCCTAGCATAGGCTAAACAAGTTGTAACATACCTCAGATGGTCAAAGCAAACCTAACCGCAAAGTGTTAGAAGGTAATTGTCTTTGCGTCTGCTCAGCACCAGCCTGTGCAAGGCTCCTGCGTCAGAGAGCTGACAGCAAAATTTCAGACGTGAGGGAGGCAGAAAGCAGACACAGGAGGGAAAATGCCACAGACATCTTAAGGGGAGGGCTTGTCTTAATGGATTTTTGTCATTATTGAATTCAATCATGGGTAAAGGCTAAACTTCCCTAAGACAGCCTGAAAATAAGAACGTGTCTCTGTTTCAAGACCCATCAATAGGTACTTTCCCAAGGCTATTAACTACCTGCACCAGACATTTGGCTCAGCGGGTGCTCAGCGTTGCCGGACGCACAGAGAAATGCTTGACCAAAAGCATCTGAACTCCTGCCAAGAGCAGTGCCGGTCCCTCTGCACAGCCGTGCCTGGGGGGACCTCAGAGAGAGAGAGGAGGCCTTTGTACAGCCCTCGAGATGACTCCCGGTGCCAGAAGTGACCTGGCACAGGAGCACAGCTGAATCACAGCTGCACCAGTTACGCTAATTGTCCAAGGGACAAAACAATTGCACTTGTCTGACTGGTCAGGGCATGACAGGAGCCTGACACATTTTTCTTTGTGAAAGCATTTCGCCTTGAAGTAAATTTCCAAAACAGAGTCCCTTTAACTCCAAGCCTTTCCAGACTTCTTCCTGGCAAGTGCAATTTATTCTTTCTAAAAAGGAGAGCTTTAAAGGAGATGTTACCCAGGAGAGTGAGATCTCACTGCTGCTGGCTTTCACCGCCATCTGTGAAGGAGGTAACCCTGAATTTCCATTACACTGTGACAGGAATTGAGGACTCAACTCCAACCAGCTCCCTGAAAAACACCTACGGTGCAGCCGAAGGTCCCTTTTCCTGGTTGCACCTCTGTTCCCCATCACATGGGACTGCCTTTGTTAGAGAGATCATCCCCGGCCCCACGTGAGCCCGGCTCTCCGACCCCTGCCTCAGGGCCAGTGCTTCCCCGCAGCATGGCTCAGCAGCTGCGGTGGGAGAGCTGGAGAAAGGCCCGTCTTGAACCTGCTGGTGCACAAGCCATGGAGGAAAATTGTGATTGCTCACGCCGGGATCTGCACCCGCACTCGCAGATAGCCAGTGCGGCACACAGAGCCATGCATCTGACTCAAAGAGCTGTACTTTGCACCACCTTCAGAGGCCAAAATAATCTGGACTGACGCACAGTTACAGGTGCTGGCCTCACTGCAGGTGCAAACCCAGCACCAACCAAGAGCCCCAGAGACTCCACCAAGCTCCCACAGGTGCAAACAAAGCAAAGCAAGGGACCTTTCCCCCCCATTGCCCACAGGAGCCATTGACAGCATCGAACATCCTGAGCACTGCCAGCAAGGGGAAAATCCAGGGTTTTCTGCCTATTTCTTTAGGACCACAAATCAATGGCAAAACTGATGGGGAGAGGTGATTCTGCCCCAGAGGGCTGCAGTGTTGTGGGGCTGGAGGACCCCAGCAGTCTCCATGGTTGGCAGAACTCAGAACTGGTGTCCGGGCACCCTGGTCACCCCAGCACGTTTGGGTCCAAACACGGCTCCGTGGCAGTTTTCCCTTCCTACCTGGCGTGAGTGAGGCCCCAGGGAAGGGAGAGGGGGTCTGTGTGCCATGGAGGAGATGGGCTTTAAGGACGAAGTGGACAGAGCCAGGGCAAGGGACGGCAGCGGGGACGGCACAGACAGCCAGGTGAGCACGGGCAGGGAGATTGGCACATAGAGAGAGCAAAGCAGAGTCCAGCTTCAATTTCACCTCTGAAATGTGGTTTGGGATCAAATTTGCAGAGAAGTAATCTTCCAAGGCAGCAGAGCATGTCAGAGAGGAAAAGACTTCTCTTCCTACACACTTCAGCATGTTTTAAAAGGCAACATAAGTTTGTCTTTAAGTCAGTTATATAAGTGTTTCTTTCCAAAAGATGAGTGGAGGAGTTACCTACACAAATGTTGACACAGGGAAAACAGCCACTGCCCTTTGCAAGAGAAAATATCCCCCTCCCTGGACCAGGGAGATGCAAGTGCAGTGGCTGAGGATTTTGTTTTGTTTTCAATCTGGCTTTACAGTAGGTCAGCCATGGTACCTTTGCCATCAATAAAAGCTGCGGATGGCGCAGCATGGCGTTACAATGAGCCCATTGTAACCACATATTTCCACTTAACAAGTGACTGCCAGCCCGTATTTGATTAATGCCATTAGGAACGAGTGGCCATTGTTTACCTTGTAATTTATTAGAGGTAGGCTTTCCAAAAGGGACTTCAAGTAGGCACCTAATTCTTACGGACTTTTAATTATAATTGAATACCTAGCTTCATTAAGCACCTCCGAAAACCCAATCTGAAATGATTCGGCAGGAAGAGAAATGCTTCTGAGCCCTAGGGCAGGGTTTGTCCTTGGCAGTTTTTTAAAGAGAGGATGCAAGATTTGCATGAACTAGAAGACTAACCTATGGCTTTGGCAATTTGTAGACCACAGAAAAGGATCTGGCTGGCACAGCAAAGGAGGCAGCCTTTGTAACGGGCAGTGAGAGTGCTCCACCATGCAAGACCCCACTCATCTGCTGCGCAGACGGCCTTGATCAAGACACCTTTAGAATTGTGAGATACTAAATAGAATTTAGCAATAGAAAAAGTCAGTGGCATCTCAGGTTCTTGAGAGAGATGGAGCAAATAAAACCCAGGAGTTTGGCAGAGGGAGAAAAAAAAGCAGGACAAGACACTTCATTCTGTAGCTTTCTTCCATGTCTGAAAGTTTTTACCTGATCATTGGTTTCCAGTCATCTGGACATCACACTTCTAGTTTAAAAAAACAAAAACAAACCACAACAACAACAACAAAGTAATCACATTTCACATACACTATTCAGTTTTTCAAAACACATGACACCGTGTGCTCCCTCGACTACAGTAGTTTGGTTCCTCTGCATCACTTACACCGCAGCCACAAAGCTCCATCTCACACCAACCTCCCCCACCGTGGGATATGACCTTCCCGTTCCTGGTGCGTCATGGCATAACCACACACAGCCCCAGTCACGGCCCAGTGCACGTAACAGAAAAAAAAAAAAAAAAAAAAAGAGACAGACAAAAGGGAGGGCATCCAGACGCAGCATTTGCCTCTGCATCACGTGCAAACATTTGCAACACATCCCAGGTTTGGCCACAGGAAGGAGCAGCGTAAGAAAAGCAGTAAAGCTGTTCCCTTTCCCCCTCCCTGCAGAACAACAGCTCTTTTGTAGCCTGAAATTTCTCTTTTTTGCCCTACAATGTTAAAAAGGAATTCCCAGTCTTGGAAATACCTCAATTCCCTTTTCAGGTCACCTTCGACGTGCTTTGCCCAGGGTGTCACCAACCTTGGGATATGCAGGAGCAACTCCTGCAGAGCGATGGGAACGTCTGACCGAGGTCCTGCTGAAGACCCATGTCAGCTCCCCCACGTCCACACAGAGACACTCACCTAAACACAACGCTCCTTCAGTGCTTTCCCAGCCAGCTATTTAATCAGTTTATTTAGTGAAAAGGAATGCCCGAGACCTGGATTTAAAGTGCTGAACACCTATGCCAACACTTTTTCTTCACAGTGCAAGGAACTTTTGAGACCCTTTAAGAAGTCACTTAGGAAACTGCATTTGCCCCAGCACCTCCCCACAGAGAAAAAACTGAAGTACACAAAGGAAAGTTTGACCATAATCGGGGACCGCATCGACCTGTTTCTCCAGCGGTACTGCAGAGCCTCGGAAGTCAAGCACTGGCAGAAGTAAGGGTCTCCTCTTACCCGGCACCAGTGGTACCGCAGTGGCGATGCTCCCAGCGAGACGGGCTCCTGCCCCTGCTGCTCCCAGCGGGCATTTGGACACATACTTTGACCCTACATTTCCAGGCACTGGAAATGAGATTGGGTGCCAACAGCAGACTTGTATAGCTTGCTCTAACCGCTGAATGCTCACAGATTTTGCAGGTAATTTTAGCAGAGGCCGTGTGGCCTCTCTCCTGCCCAGCGCAAGGCCAATTTTGATGCGCTGTCCATCAGCAACATCACTTGGCAAGTAAAGGGGCTTCTACGTGGCCACCTGAGTTAACAGATAATCCTTCCCATGCTTAGGGAAGAACAATTCTTTAAAAGTTTATAAGCTTTGGGGAGAAAAAAAAAGGGGGGGGGGCGGGGAAAGCTGTGCAAAGGGTATGTCAGCGGTTACACTTGCAACGCCAGAACTAGGGAGCAGAATGAAGAAGAGGATGAAGTTTGTACTCACATGCACAATCCACGTGTCTTTCTTTTCCCAAGGATGTTCTGGCAGTTTGTCTCCCTCTTCTCAGAGATGGATGCAAAGCAGCTGCAGAAGCTGTATAAGTACATCAAGAACAATCGAATGGATAAGTTTCTGGTAAGCAAACGGGAAAGTTAATGTCCCACAAGGTGTCCCTGCTGTGCTAACTTTAAGGGGATAACTATACCATGCAGCTTACATGGGTTGATCCATGTCAAAGGAGAAACCTGCTACCGAGAAGCTTGTTTATCAAAAGGCCACGAATCCTGCAGATATTGCCAGTTCCTACCGTAATGCAGGCACTGAGCTACTGCAACAGCCAGTAGCTTTCGCTGGCTAGCTCTGGGAAGCTGAGCTGGTGTCCCCAGCACTGCAGTTTACAACTTTCAGAGCTCTTCGCTGATCTCATGTTTCCAGTCATGCTTTACAGACCAAATCTGACCCGTAGTTTTATCTGATGATATAAAAGTTAAACTTTGAAACAAGCAGCAAGTTCAGGTAAAGCCTGTGCTTGCCAAAGCTCATTTCTGTGCCTGAGCATCAGCTACACAAGGAAACTGTAATGAACAGTTTCCCAAGAACACCGACTCCAAAGGGTTAACCCATTTAAGCACACTCATAGCCAACAATAAACATATCTCCTGAGCAAAGGCTGAGTACACCAGGAAGTTCAAAGGTCCACAAGAAACACATACTTTAAGAAGTTTATTAAAAAGAAACTAAAAACAGATCTACAATTAAAAAAAAAAAAAAAGAGTAGTCAACTAGGAAATTGTTTTGAGTAAATTGGAAAACAGCCGCCAGCGAGACCTCATTGGGTTACCGGAGCACTGTTTGCTTTGCGTTAAAAAGGGAGTTGTGGTCATCTGATAGCTCAGAGTGGTAAGGCTATAAATAAGCTTGAGGCCGCAGGTAAACAGCTGTCTCCTCTAGTTAGAGAGAAAGGGGGAAGCCGGCCATGCAGTTTTTGCTTTTATTTTACGGGGAAGCAAAACCGTTTATTTATTTTTAAGGCTCTAAAAAAATATTCCAACAATGAGGAAATCAAACCCATTGTAAAGAAAAAAACCCCAAACTCCTGTTGCTAGCATGAGATGTCCGAGATTAATTAGGAGATATTAAAAAAAGCAACTGGCAGCTCCGGGAGGCAGGCGGCAAGAGGCGTTCTTGCTCCCTTAAACTCACAAGCGCTGCAGAGGGTGAATCGAGCTCCATTTCCAGCACAGCCCTTCTCAGAGGCTTGGCCGAGCCCAGGACACGACCTCGACTAAGGACACCCCCCCCCGCCGCTCCCGCAGGACGCGTGGCTGAGGGTAGCTCTTCATAGCCACCTCGGAACAAGTATTAAAAAGTAAATAACCCCCCAAACGCCTTCCCGTCCTCTTGCTCCCCTAAATAAAACACACAACCAAAACACACAATCCCACATCTTCCTTTCCAAGGATGAGAAAAAAAAAAAAAGGAAAAAACCCGAATGGTGGGTGACAAGCATTAGTCACGCTGCGTCGTGCGCTATCAGGATGCACCGGCGCGTGCCGAGGAGCGTGCACCAACCTGCAGCCAGCAAGAGCCTGCCGGCTACGGCTGCGCAGCGCTGGGGACGAGGCTGCCTCCAAAAAGGCCGACAGAAGAAGTGACAAATTCTGCCGTTATGTAACAGTTGACAAATGCCTTTTGTTATGCAAGACAAGTGGGAGAAAAAAAATAAGCATCTTTGCCCTTTGTGGGAAGGGAACAGCAGTCGGCTCCCTGCTAGAGCATAAACAACAGGCTGTGGATCTGTGGGGGACCGGCACGCTCTGTGCAACAGAAATAGATTATTTGGAAACGCCTCATTATTTAGATGAGTAAGCATAAAAATACAGAATCAATATGTAATTAGTAAGCGATTGAGGTTGTCAGCATGGTAATTTGATAATTTTGTGAGTTTTGTTAAAGGAGAGAGGCTAGCAAACAGCCGTCCGTTAGCCTTGTTCACCAGTCGTCTTAAAATTAGGGATCTATGTTCCCCTCCCTCACATTTGGGCTTTTAGGCTTATTATTATTATTTAAAAAACCCACAACCACATTTGAATTTAAACGCTGGTCCCAACTCTGGTTTTAGACTTACTGAAAATACCAGACCAGACCCACTTCTCAGCTTAGAGCTAGAACAGAGCACCATTTTCCTCTGCAATCTGCTGGCTCCTGTACACTGCTGAAAGCTGTAGAAATCAACCCCACGTGTCAGTCAGAGAGTAAAGAAATGAGTCTTCTGGACTGTCTGAGGCTCTGGAAGTTGAGGGGTTTTTAAAACAAACAAACAGCATGACCGCTGGCAACACAAAAAGTATTTTTCTCTGGGATTGCCTAGAAGGATGCGCAGCGCAGGCGGCCGCTCTCCATCCAGCTCCGTGGTACCATCCCAGCACCCTTCGGATGTTCAGCGCAGGGACCCATCGCCACCCCCAGCCATCCTCCCAGTGCACAGATGCCATAAAGCGACAGTGACATCCAGTGGCAACGCACACCCGTCCACAGCACCCCCACACACACCCGTGGCAGTGGGGCCGAGCAGCACCCGTGTCCCATTACACACGCTTAAGCCTTGGTTCAAACACAGCCACCAAACGGCACCGTCAGCTGCTGACCATCTCCCCGACGTGCCTGAAAAATGGCAGTCCTCTCACTAGTGTGCTGAGAAGGGTTCTTGCTTTAAAAACACAGATTTTAGGAGCTTGGGTAGAGTGAGCTGGGGCTGGGTGAGCCAGGCTGCACGAATAGCTGAGCTGGGCTGGGCGTCAACACAGGGGAACAGAGACAGCACAGAAAACACAGCTCTGCAGAGGCCAGCAGGACTCACTGCTGGGTGGGATGGAGCCTCGGATCTCAACTGTGAGGAACAAACACTTCGGAGGGTGAGGATTTGTGCGTATGGTACAGTCATTTCTCAGGTCATTGCTGCTGCCACCCAACAGGACCATGGTTAAGCAAGAGTTATTGCCCAAGCATGAGTCAAGGTGTGGTGTTTGCTCATTTAAAGATACTTAAAAGTGTTTTGTTTTTTGGGTTTTTTTGAGCCTCGGATCTCAACTGTGAGGAACAAACACTTCGGAGGGTGAGGATTTGTGCGTATGGTACAGTCATTTCTCAGGTCATTGCTGCTGCCACCCAACAGGACCATGGTTAAGCAAGAGTTATTGCCCAAGCATGAGTCAAGGTGTGGTGTTTGCTCATTTAAAGATACTTAAAAGTGTTTTGTTGTTTGGTTTTTTTTGTTTTTAAGCAATTATGCTGTCCTTCAGAAAACCCAGATTCAGTTCCAGGACTCGAAGAAAAGAAACTGAAGCAGCTTTACATCAGTTGGGGTCTCTGCAGAGGTAGAAGAGACCTGCAGGAACACCCGGGTCAAAGAGACAGTCGCCACCCAGCAGCAAGAATGACAGATGAGAGGTACTCGCATAGCCAGTGTCATATTGGCACCAAGCAGGAAAAGCATCTTCCTGCTCAAGTAGAGCCACCTACACTTGGCATTTCTGCAAAAGGATCAGCAGGTGAAGATGTGATCATTGGTGGAGCTGGAGGAGTTGGGCAGGTTGAACTGCTGTCTCAGAAGAGACACGGGAGTAGGAAAAACAGCAGCAAGAGAAGCTACTACAGCGTAAAGCAGTAGTAAGGAAGGAGAATCCCTTTGTTGGCCCATGTCAGTTGGCATTAATTAGTGTGTCTTTACATAGCAATCTGGATGCTCAAGACATACTTGTGGTTTGCCTTTGGGCCCACCCTAGCAAAGCCACACAACGCTTGTCTTCTGGGGCAAAAATGCAGACCAACCTGTAGCAGGCATGTTTGCTAACCAGAGTCACTGGCAGCCTGTTTACTCCAGCCAGAACTCCGGCATACGCAAACCCCGGAGGAGGAATGAAAAAGGGACATTAGAAGCAATTGCTGACGAGGTCGGCTTTGCCACAGACAGGTGCCACAGCCTGCCTGCGGAAGGAGGGTTTGTCCCACATAAGCCTATTTTCAAGCTGCTAAAATGCAATCACATGTCCTGTGGGAGTTCTCATGCACTCATAACCATCTTGCTTTTCATCTCTTTTCTCCCAGTCTCTCTATTTACCTCTGAAAAAGTCCAATCTGCTATATAACAGCTCTGAGGGAGCACTTAAAATCCAAATTGGTAAACTAAAAGTCAAAAAACAAGAGCTAGCTAGACAGCGTGATCTGGGAGGCTGAGTAGGAGTCCCACACTAACCTGCCGGCTGTGCGGCTCCAGGCAATCCTCCTCCGTTTGTCTGCTCCCCTGTAAGAATGGGGAAAATATCACCCAACCAATTCTTACGTAGATAAATGCACCAGAGACACAAAGCGCATGAAACACTATAAAAATTAGCGCAACTGAAACGTAATGAACACAGCGAGGGTTCGGGATTGCCGGTTGCTTGAGAGCCTGGGTGATGAGCCATCGTGAGCAGCCTGGTGTTCCTGTGTATCTCTGGTGAGAGTGTATTTGTGGAGTTGAACCACACGCAGGATGCACCCAGCAAAGCCCCCAGAGGACAGCCTGGGCACACCAGTGTCAGCTTCTGTAGGAGGCACAGCTTCTCAGAGGAGTTACGCCTTCCATTTACTCTGTGGTTTTTTTTGTTTTTAAGGTTCTCTCAGACAACTTCAGAGGTCAACAGAAAGACAGAAATCAACTAATACAGTATCATCACCTGAACAAAAAGCAGGGAATAAAGATGGCCTTCATGGTTTCCCAAACCCACAAAATACTGAAATACTTGCGGCATCATAGCAACAAGCTTCGACCCAAGCAAAATGAAAATTATGCTATTTTAAACCATGTGATCTTATTTATTATTAACCTGGAGTTTCCTAACAACTGTGCACCAGCATCAAGACTTGATCAAGGATGTGTAAGTATCAGACCTACCTTTACCACATCATTCTTTTTGTATAAAACCCAATAACGGAAGAGCAGCATCTGTAAGGAAACGGGCAGCTGCTCGTTTCCTTGCTATGGCAGAAACCCTCTTCTGACGAGAGCAGGGTCTGTTCCCTGTTCTTTTCGACTCAGACATACACACACACATATGCACAATCCCTCCACATGGTCAGCAGCCGTACCGACCGGGGAGGAGAGACCAAAAGAGGAAGGGAGGAGACTGGTGTATGGGATATAGTCTGGTAAAAAAAGAAAAGTTTCATAGCTTTTACCCATGCACTTGCCATTTCTAACTGTTGTAGGCAAATAATGGCCATGAGCCCGTACACGCATCAGTGTTCTTGGAAGATACAGCAGCTGCCATCCATTGATCCAGACCGAGACGGCGGTAGCCCTGTTCGACTGCTGCTGCAAGAGGCGGCTCATCTGAGAGCTAACTCTTCAGGCTAGAAATAGTGAGAAAATAGTAACAAAACTGGCTGGTTTGTGCTTTAGGGTTGGCTAGGTTTGATTTACAGTGGAATCCACGTTTTAAGAAAACGTCAGAAACATCAATAGCTTGACATGGAAATCTTTTAGTCTGACCAGTAAAAACCCAAAGATCCTTCCTTCCTACATGCTAAAAATGAGACGGTTGGGTAGGGGGCTTAGTTATTGTCTTCAGATCTGAACCCAAGCAAGAAAAATCCCTCCTAAATCCCTTTGGAAGGGCAGATAACACAGGCCATTTTTAGAATCAAGACAACAGATTTCCTTTTTAAATGGCATCTTGGATCACATCCACAGACCTTGGCAAGAGACTAAAGTCCCTGGCTGTGCTGCCCGCGGAGGCACCGCTGCCAATCGTACACAGAAAACTGTTCGTGAGAGGCTGAAGGAGGATGTCGTGCGTTGCCTTCGCCGGGCAACAGATTCAGCTTCTTGCATTGGGTTTCACTGTGCATACGAGCAGACACTTGTGTGGTGCAGACCCGGTTCAGCAGCAGAACACATGGACTTTTCTTAGAATAACAGAATATTTCTTTCAGCTAAAGGTTTTGAGCTTTCTCCACAGCACACACTCTATAAACCAAATGTAGTAGCACATGTAGCTGCATCAGAAAGATATGCATGCCCTCAAAACGTCACACTTGTCTAAGACAGAACTGAGCAAGATCAAAACCTGCTCAAGACTTGGATTATTCTACAATTTTTCCAGTAGGACTTGAGGTGACTTAGAAGTGACAGGAAAGCTCTCAAGGAAAACTGAGCTCTGCCAGAAATAACCTCACAGTTTCCTGACCAGATGACGTGGGCAAAGAGAAAAAGATTTCACCTTCGGAGGCCCCTGCTCTAAATGTATGATGAGAAAACCTTTGGTATAAACCACAGGATGCATCGGTGCCACTCATGCAGCGTTACAGGGATTGCTTTTTCCTGCTGTTTAGGTTTGGAAGCTGGCAGGCAGTGGTGCTAGCGCAGCAGGCTTGCACAACCGCACGGCTTGTAGCGCTCAATGCACATTTCCTAACTCGGGCTGTTTGCTCAATTTAAATGGAGCATCAGGGAATTCATGGCAGTGTTGCACAACCTTGGCTTTGGCTCTTAAGGAAAGTAAGATTTTCATGCATTTTATAAAGTGTCAACGTGTAATGTAGAACCAAAGGGAAAAAAAAAAAAGGGAGAAAAGACACAAAACCCCATTTACCCCCAAACCCCCAAACCTGAAGAGATGCAAGCAGAGGCCACACCATTGACGCTTAAGTTCAGGGTAGTAAAGCGCATGTTTTGTGCCACAGAAAGCAAAAACTTCGTTCAGTGGGAAACAAAAGATGTCAGGAATAAGCAGAACTTGTGCTGCCCGCGGCCCCGCAGCAGTAACGCCTCGTGGCAGCCGGTCACCCTGGGATGGACATCCCCAGGTCAAGGAGCCGCCCCTGTCAGAGATGCACTAGACTTTCTGCCAGCCAGAAGGAGCTCCCCGTGCTTCAGAAAGTCCAAGGGAGCATTTCCCCTAATGCTTACAAAAAAAAAAAACCCCAAACAAAAACAAACCACCCGCAAACAAACCAGCCTGCCCCCCGTAGCTCGCCTCAAGCCAGTTCTAGGGGAATTGTGGTCACATTTCGTCAGTGTGAGGAAGAGCGCGATCCTTGCTGATGTCAGGGTTTTGGACTTTGCTCCGACTAACCAGGGGAAGAAAGTCATTACTGGGAGGCAGCTTTTACCCAGCTTGATTTGTTACCTCCCCAAAAAAATCAGCAATACGGCCTCATACAGTTTTCAGCAAACAGCAATACAGTTTCCAACACCAGGTTACCTTCACCTGGGCAGGAACAGTTTGGGGTTTTGTCGTTGTTAACTCTTCCTTCACACCAGCTGAAGCAAATAGACTTTTTACTGATTCCCCTGTTGTTGGTTTGTGCTTGGGAGTGCTGAAGCCAAACTACCAAAATGTCAACGTTTCCCTGGGGAAAAGGGAAAGAATTGAGAAAGTTGCAGGAACACACGCAGACGCCTGGGGACTTGCATCTTTCACCCATTTAAATTTGCACAGATATCGGGCTACACAACCGCAACAGGCACTGCCACAGCCCTGATGACTTCAGCCTCACCACCTCTGGAGCCATCCTTGTTTTACAGAAGGTGAACCTGGCACAGAGACCTCACCTGCGCTCCTCAGGGTACGGCACCTTTCAGTCGCACTCGGCCTCCTAACAGCTGGACCAGTGTTTGAAGGCATTTTTCCTTTGAAAACCGAAATCCCAGACCTGTGAGATGAGGAGAGACCTCTGCCTGAGCCCAGCGCACAACTGGAGGTTTAATGCTCATTTACAGGCAAACTGAAGACCAAGTCAAATGTCTCGGAAACCTGATGGTTTAAAAATAAAAGCTCCTAGAAATGCTGATTTCCAACCTTTCCTGTGCGCAGGCAGCCACACGAGATGCTTTTGTGCTGTGACTGCTCACTTGCATGAGAGACTTTGTGTTCCCGTGGCTACTTTAGGGGCAAAAAGACCAACAAGCAGGGAAGGATCCACGTCTGACAGCTAACGAGGGCTCCCACCCTCCCATGGTTCACACTTCACAGGTACCCAACAGGCTCGGTCAATCACCACTGCAGCTCACAACCACCATCTGTAGTGATTTCCCCGTAAAGGCTGGTATTAACGTCTTCACTTTGTACCCACAGGAGCATCCGAATATGAAAGATTACAGTAAGTGCCCAGATGAACACGGAGCAACTGGCACGTGTAGGGATCAAAGGTAAAAGCCTTCAGAAGTGCCATTAAGAACCAGAAACAACTTCGTCGTGCCATTTGCTTTCTCCTGGAAATGCTCTGACTGCCCCATTCCAGTGAAATGCGGAGGCTTGGGAGAAAAAGGGATTCCCTGGATCTTCTGGACAAGAACAACCACCCCACCCAAAGCCGCTCTGACTGCCCCATTCCAGTGAAATGCGGAGGCTTGTGAGAAAAAGGGATTCCCTGGATCTTCCCAAAGCCTCATTACAGACCTGCTCCATAGGCTCCATAGACCAGAAGAAACTCGACCGTACCCATCTACTCCTGAACGCAGGGAACAGAAACCCACCTGCTCCTTCTCCCGAGGCCTCGCTGGGCGGCGGGGATACAGCCCCCTTCCAGGAGCTTTTACGTAGCTGGAGACTGGAGGGAGCTGCATGGCTCTTCAGCAGCAGTGAGCTTTTAGGGAAGTATGCAGATAAATCGTCAATCGAATTATCAAGACAAGTTGAGAAAGGGAAAAAACAGAACCCAAATGAACTACAGCACCTCTCCCCATGCAAGCGCTCTCTTTTAGAGAGTGCACGCCTGGAAATCGGGTCTGGTCCATGGAAATAGCCAGAACGACCTCCTCTTTCCAACTCAAGACATTTCAGCTTAAAATTGGTGGTGGGTTCACAACCTCCCCCCTCGGGAAGAGTAGGACATTCTTCCTCCTGGGTGCGTGCAGGGCTGGTTTTGTTTTTGGTTTAAAACCTCATTACAGTCAGCTACCAACAGCTAAAGGCATTCTCACACACAGAGATGACACCACACTGACATAGGATAGTCTGAGTTACTGAACTATAAACACCACTTCATCTATTTTGGGACTGCATTGTCTAAAGACTCTCATCTAAATAAAGAGAATAGAAAAACTGAAGCCATCAAAACCTCTGGCCCAGCTTCATTAAGCACTTCTGCTTTTTAATTCAACTGCTGGAGTGTCAGAAGATCCTAATTGAAAAGGCAGCCACGTTTACAACTCAATATACAGCAAAGAGTATCAAACACAAAACAAAGGGGCCAGCTACAATGAAAGCACCCCCAAAGCTGTACGATCAGAGCTTTACAGAAACCAAATCATCTCGCTCAAGGAAGACGTCAGCCTTGTACAGCTTCTTCCAGTAATAATGGCAGTAATGGTATCAGAAGTTATCTGACCAGTATTTACTCTGGTTTTGAAGTTAACTGGATAAACCGGACACACTCGCAGACTGACCACACGACCTGCTCTCCCTACGGTTAATTAATTAAACCAACAGCAATACAGACTGTCCTCGCGTCCCGGGGGGCCGCGCTGCAGTGGGTAGCGAAGAGGTGCAAGTTGACAGCAAGGGGGACTAACTCGCTCCAAGGAGGCGTGTGCTTCTCCCCCATCTCCAAGGAGCCAGCCTGGACGCGCACCGGGGCTGGACTCACCAGAGTAAAGGTAACGTTGGCAAAACAGCTCAGAGGAAACGACGAACGCAGACCCGCTGCAAGCCGGCTTCGGCGTCCCAGAAGCTGCGTTCAGATCAACTCAGCTTCCAGCCTTGCTCTAACTCGCTGTTAAAAAGCGGATACAGCCAAATACCCACTTTTACACGTTACGCTAAGGCGGGGGGGTAAGGGGGAGCAGCAGGGCAGGTACCTGTTGAAAGCAAAGTTTTGACCGAATTCAATGCAGATACTTCAAAATGCGGGAACACTATATTTATTAGGTCAATATTTCATTTTAGCAATACAGTTACAGAATATCACAATGCTGGTTACAAACATAGTATGGTTTGATGGTTACAAATAATGTCGGGCACTGCAGTCTGTGAGAAGTAGGATACGAAACGTTAGTCTTGACACGACAAGTAGGGTGGTCTTCAAAGGCTAGTAATGATCAAGATACTCTCGTATAAATGAATGTGGCACTACAGGTAGAGATTCTGGTTTAGAGGTGGTTTTCGTATAAGTAGTTCGATTTATACATACAGTTATACAGTTCAAGCAACATCTTTTTAAAATGCTATTAAATTAAAATCCCCTGTAGTTCGATAAAGTATAAAAATAGTACTGAACCTGGTAATATTCAATAAAATGTAGAGTTCATTCACATCATTAAGTAGTAAAGAAATTGTAAAGTTGTAGTTACCATGGCAACATCGCTTCCCATAAAGGAATATACATAAAAGAGAAAAAAAGTTACACATATGGTACCTGCGACAATTATTTAGCGATCCAACACTGAACTTGTGCACCACAAACCAAGTTTCTAAATATCTCTATATATTTATATAGTATATATCTTTTTCATCTTAAAATTTACTTTTGAAAAAAAAAAAAAAGAAATGTGCACTTCAACAAACCCACTAAGGCCACTCATGCTATAGATACCTAGGATTGCAATGAAGTATCGTTGAACAAGACCCTAGAGCACGCACCTTTGTATCACCGAAGGGAAACCTGTTTCACTGCCTAAAACATTCCTGAGATTTAGGGACAAAAGCATTACCAGTGCCGCCAATTTTGCGTATGTAGTTTAGTGTATTTCTGGGTAAAGGAAACTTCTTCCCCGCTTCTCACAGAAATCCCCGCAAGGCCAAGAAACGCAACGTGCAACAGGCCAGTCGTGTCAAACGTGGAAACACCCACAACGAAGAGTCAGATTCGCAACTAACGTTTGGCCAGTAATTTTCTTATTATAAAACATAAGGACAAAAGGGAAACGATGACCTTTCGATAAAATAGGGTTTCTGCACAGGCAGCAGCGGGAGGGATCTCCGCTTAGAGACTGGTAACGCCAACATCTCCCCCACGCTACGTGCTGCTAGCCTGCGAAGTCAAATCCGATCCACATAAATCACGTACAGTTTTTGTCAATAGCTTCAACCGTGTTCTAGGCACGCTGCCTTTTCCTTTTTGTACTCTACCAATACGTAGGACTATAAAAAGGAAATCGAGTTGAATGTGCGTTTTTCTGTACCATGAGAAGCAGCACAATGGCACCTTCAGCAAATTTCAGACTGCAGCACATTTAAAGAAAAACTTCATTTTCAAAGTTACAAAAGAACATCGTTGTCCTAATAAGTTAGAATGCAACAACAAAAACCCTTCAAAATTATTTAACAAAACCTGTGTGCAAAAAAGAGAAAAGTCTTAAACGATAGGTATTGACGCAGAGTAAAGAGTGCACATAAAAAAAGTTACACATATGGTACCTGCGACAATTATTTAGCGATCCAACACTGAACTTGTGCACCACAAACCAAGTTTCTAAATATCTCTATATATTTATATAGTATATATCTTTTTCATCTTAAAATTTACTTTTGAAAAAAAAAAAAAGAAATGTGCACTTCAACAAACCCACTAAGGCCACTCATGCTATAGATACCTAGGATTGCAATGAAGTATCGTTGAACAAGACCCTAGAGCACGCACCTTTGTATCACCGAAGGGAAACCTGTTTCACTGCCTAAAACATTCCTGAGATTTAGGGACAAAAGCATTACCAGTGCCGCCAATTTTGCGTATGTAGTTTAGTGTATTTCTGGGTAAAGGAAACTTCTTCCCCGCTTCTCACAGAAATCCCCGCAAGGCCAAGAAACGCAACGTGCAACAGGCCAGTCGTGTCAAACGTGGAAACACCCACAACGAAGAGTCAGATTCGCAACTAACGTTTGGCCAGTAATTTTCTTATTATAAAACATAAGGACAAAAGGGAAACGATGACCTTTCGATAAAATAGGGTTTCTGCACAGGCAGCAGCGGGAGGGATCTCCGCTTAGAGACTGGTAACGCCAACATCTCCCCCACGCTACGTGCTGCTAGCCTGCGAAGTCAAATCCGATCCACATAAATCACGTACAGTTTTTGTCAATAGCTTCAACCGTGTTCTAGGCACGCTGCCTTTTCCTTTTTGTACTCTACCAATACGTAGGACTATAAAAAGGAAATCGAGTTGAATGTGCGTTTTTCTGTACCATGAGAAGCAGCACAATGGCACCTTCAGCAAATTTCAGACTGCAGCACATTTAAAGAAAAACTTCATTTTCAAAGTTACAAAAGAACATCGTTGTCCTAATAAGTTAGAATGCAACAACAAAAACCCTTCAAAATTATTTAACAAAACCTGTGTGCAAAAAAGAGAAAAGTCTTAAACGATAGGTATTGACGCAGAGTAAAGAGTGCACATGAAGTCTGGGATACCGAGGCACGCTTACTGACTGTAATTAATATCACGCTATAAAAGTGACCAAACAACGGCTTGGGGCCAACTAGTCACTGGTTGTTTTACTTCAAGTAGGCGAGGGATACGTTTATTTTCAAATGTCTTTCTGCAGCTTTCCCCTTCCCCTTTTGTCAGCTCTTAAAACTCTTTGTGTACTTTTCCCCTTCCGCAACAAGTCATCCAGCACAGCCCCAGTCCTAGGAACCACGGAGGAATCCTGACATCACCTTCCTCCCTCTCTTTACGAACCGCAGCGTTCGCATAGAATAGGACATACAAATTACTGATTCAAACAACATTACGCTGAAAATAAAATATTAAGGGTTTAATTTAAACAATAGTTGAAGTAATTTTCCTTAAGGTGACGCCGGTCCTCACCACTTGCATCCAATTACTCTGGCGTGATTAAGTTACTTACCTTCAAGAAAAACTGGGAAGGTGCATTTCACTGGATTTCCACTCACAGGTCTCCCCTTTTAATGCCAGCACCAAACAGCACCCGCTCCGCTAGCGGTAGGTGCACCGTGCATCTATAAAATGCCAATAATTAATTAACTTTATCTAGTGTTTCATAGTTGGCTACTTGAGTCGCAGGGGGCACGAGCTCTCCCAACGTGCGCGGCTAAAGTACAGCCCCCGTCGCCAGTTCATTCAGAGGCGTGCGGAAAACCTGCTCGGGGGGTACGACAGGCGGGGGGTTCCCCAGCTCTGCCTCTAAGGGGAGAGAGGGAGGTGCAGGGGTCGCGTCGGCGAGTTCTGCACTGGAAAACCGCACAGTATGGAGAAGGTAGGGGATTACACCCTCCGCTCCTTCAGCTCTGCCTGGCGCAGAAGTCAGAAAACGTAATACTACAAGAGCTCCTCCAGCCGCACTGGCATGGAGGGACAAGTCCTTTACCTCCCTCTGAAGTCATCCAACTGGGGTCCTACTTTCTCAAAAATACCAAACTGTAACAGCAGAGACAGTAACAGTACGTCACGACTAACGCCACAACAGTTCAAATGGTCTCCAGGTGCCAATACAGACATCTTCTGAGATCCCAATTCAGGAGACAGAGAACCAAAAACTAGAAAGGTCACTTTGATGTTACTACATGGAGAGCAAGTATTACATCTGCAGCAAGGACAGCAGTAGGTGAAGGTTCCAAGCTACGGCATGCAGAGCAGGCAACAGAGCGTTTTGTAGGCAGCTGCCAAGCTGTTCTGCAAACCTCCCGTGCTTTAACAACTTTAGCCACCAGCCACAGCCGCCTTTCTCCGGAATTTACGCGCCTTGGCATGACTGGAGTTGCGGAGATGCTACAATGACAAGTTCAACCCAAGAGTCAAGATTTAATTCGGTCACATGAAGAGCGTGCTAGCAGTCCTACAAGGATCACTGCAGCTACTCCTGGCCAAGTCACATTTCTTGGTCAGAGTCTGTTATCAGAGAGAATTCTGGGTGACTTTTAGGACCTTAATTCCTTCCAGACAAGCCAATGCACCGACGTACGTAACATGCTGGTGAAGGAGCTTTAGGAAAGAAAGCGAAGTACATCCACCCAGCAAGATTTGAGCATAAAGCTACCGATTAAACAAATTGAACTAGTGCATTTGGTTATCGGATAGAAGCGTGGCACCTCCCTAACCTGCCCCACGTTGAAGCTCTCCTGGTTGCCCTAACTCGAAGGCAAACCATGAAACACACGGACAAACCAGAGCTGAAGTAACAGCAGTGGTTCATGTAGACCACTTTCACTGGGATCAGTCAAACAACGCTCCTCGTCCCAAACACAAAACCTCGAGATCTTTGAGATTCCTTAGTCAAAAGCTGGAAATGGAGACCCAAGAATGGAAACCCTGAGCAAATAAATGGTCTCCAGATAACGTACATGTAAATCCATGTACCCAGTTTGAAGCTTTTGAACACCTCTGCAGTACAGCAATTACACAGCTTCTTTAGGACAATTTTAAGCACACCTTCCCTGCCAAGTTCTGACACTAGTATTACACACTTCATTTAATTTTAAATAGTTTTAATAGAACTTAAGAATTTGTAAGAACTTTACAATTCATCACTGCCCTGCTGTATGGACATTCAGGGATAAAAATGTTTTGCCTTGTAGATAGCTGAATTTGTTTGTAGTACCTAAAGCAGTCATAAACAAAAATTGCTATAAATAAAATTATGCGTGGATTTAAAATCTGATTTAAGTTGGATTTTCAATGAACAGCCACTGAGGACATACTGCAGTCTAAGTCTTAATACCACTGGGGTTTTTCATGCAAATACTTCTTTTCACGTCAGTGAAGATACTCCAAGTATGCAATCATTAAATCTGCATTCACTAATTACATAACTGCATTTTAAAGTTGGTATTATTCAGCCTTTCCCCCCCCAAACATACTTGAAGGCACCAGTATATGAACTATTGGCCTGTAAAATTTCAGTTCTTAGAAGAGCCGTTAAGCTCAAAGTCGCGTCTGAAGTTTCTGTTTCTCCTCTGCGCTCTTTCTTGAAGACCAACAAGCAGCTTTCCCTGTCCCAAACTTCGTGAACAAATTAAAAACCAGACCCCAAACACAACGTCCAGCCCAAGTGCTGTAGGAGCCGTGCTTGCTGAGCCTCGGCTTGGACTGACCTTCCAGGGCCAACTTACAAACCCCTGAAAATAGGGGGGGAAAGGGAGAAAACCCCAAACCGACAGAATCCTAACTACAGGAGCACCGTTTGTGCCGCTATAAGAAGAACTGAGGTAACAGCAGTGAGTCGTTTCTGGTTTTCTATGTTACACAGACTTTCAAATGAGCATTACCTCAACATTAAAGAGCAAAACCAAAACCAACACCCAAACCAAAAAACCACACAACCAAGCAGCCCCCCAACAGAAGAAAAATTAAGACAAGCTAGTGAGATAGGCATTATTAAAGGATCTTTACAGCTGACATCTGCTTTTTAAATTAATATAAAGGAATCAGTTTCTGGTTGTACTATTGTTTAATGTAGAAATGAAGCATCACAAAAAAGACCTGTTGTGCTTTTTGGCATTTTCCGCTGACCCCTGCAAACTATACAAGAAGCTATGTTCTCCAGAAACATAAAATTGAACTGGATTGCAATACAAAACTATTAACTGGTATAAACAAGTTACTGCCTCCGTTATTAGAGTAAGCCCATTCAAAAAAGAGGAAAAAAAAAAAAAAAAGAGATGGCTGCAGCAAATAGTTAAGCGTTTCTAGTTTTTGCTTGTGGCATTGACATTAATACTCGTATAAGCTTACTAGGTAAAGACATGCCATCGCAACCGCTAAAGAACGTTCACTTCCTAGTTTTGTATCTATTACATGAATATAATTTTGCACTGATCATACATCTAAATGAAATAATTCTACTGTAAAAGTGAATGCAGGGGCAGAAATATTAAATTAAAGCCACTGGTCCAAAAGCTGTTTCTAGCAGGCTGGTCCACTTTTGATTTTCCTGGTCCTGTTCAGAAGATTAGCACTCTTGGTTGGTACCAAAGGAAACTAAGATTGCTGGTCTACGGGATCTTCTATCACCTACAGATGAACACTGGTCCAGTTCAGGATATTAAAAACAACATACGGTGGTTACTTGCTTAACAACCTATCGTGCTTCGCAAAGAGTATGTTGCTCTCCAAAGCGGTTCTTTGCCACTTTTCTTCGTAAGGCAGCAGCCAAGGCTAGGGCATTCTCCCTTTTCTCGATAGCTACGATTAACTTTGCTACAATGCATATGGTAGAAAGACCTTTCTCGTATAACTTCTTACAGTACAGCATTTATTCTTTCTATGTATCAGAAGAAAGCTCTTGATGAAACCTTCCATTCATAATAAGAATGCAACTCTTTTGAACTCAAACAGTTTTATTTAATGTTTTCTTGCAGACTTTCTGCAAAGTAGCTTCTTTTGAAAGAAGAGAGAAAGAAGGGGTTTTCGGGAATACCAAGTTAAAAATGTGAGCCGAACTAAACATGCCATACACATGCTGATAAGAATTTAACACACATTCATCCGTATGGACACTCTTCAGTAGACTGGACCAGTGTTTCAATGCAAATTCCAGCCCCCAGAGAACTACATGGTTTAGATTTCACAGTATGACTTTTCCCCCTGTAACCTGGGGGAAAAAACCTTAACTGGTTAATTGACCAAGTTCTTAGCTACTCTGTCCATCAACGTTCTGAGACATCAGAAAAGACTGGACCACTTCTTCAGTGGATTGAGGGCTGGTGCTTACGTCCTCCAGCGCATCTGTAACTGAGAACTGCCGATCCCGCAACCGGTTCCAATTGGCCAAAATATTGTGGTATTCAAAAACTTTCTCGTAATTGCCAATGGAATTGTACAGTTTAATGAGACCTCTGTAATCGTATTCAAGTCCACTGTATCCTTCACCAAAAAGCTTCTTTCCTAAAGAAATCCAAAAGAAAAACCGATTTTAAAAGGTAATCCACCCATATGTTGCGCCTTATTTCTCATGTCATTTTTACCGACAACATGAACCTTTTTGTTATGGCAAATCGTCACGTTTTTGTTACGGTAAATCAAGACCACAAGCAACACGCAAGCTTCCTGGATGATGGGTTGAATTCTATCTACCTTTTCCTTTAAGGGTATTGTAACTCGTCCTCAGGGACTCTGCAGTCACATCATTAATTGTACTATAGCTTTGCATGCATAAAAATCCACCATTCATATGAAGGCGGCAGTCATTTTGTGTCCCAATTTCACTCCAAATTCAATTTAAACAGTGAAGTTGTTCTTCAGTTTTCTACTTTAAAATCTCAATTTTTTCTGTAACGCACTGTACACGGTAACTGTATGAAGTAAGACTGTCTGTCTCAAAATTGAGCTACAGCATGGCCCAAAGATGCATTTGATTCAGAATTCTAAGTTCACTGCAAATGATAATGGGCAAGAAAAATATTTAATGAGAGCACAGTTAGGCTGACAGGCACAATAGTTTTCCATTTCTTTCAAAATTTAACTACATTCTGCACTTAAGTTCTAGCCACAACTCCAAAATGTAGTCTGAAGACCAACACCCAAGCTTTTGATCAGTCAGCGTCCAGATGCTTTCAAGAGCGAATTCGGATGGAGCACTGACAATAATGCAATTCCAGAATTCAGTCCCCAGGAGAACATTCGAGAAAAAGCACTATATTTAGATTGAGAACACATACAAAATAAGCATCTTGCATTTCATTAAGTTCTTCACTAAAAGCTTTAATATGCTTTTTAATAGTGTTTCCTGTAGTACTAAAACTGCTATAAAGTCATAGATCGTAAGAATCACCTACCAATTGCTATGGATCTCAAATAAAGCTTTTCAGCATTTTCATATTGATTCATATCATAGTTATAGAGAGAAGCTAGATGACCGACTGACAGGGCAACTTCATAATCTTCTTGACCCAGAAGCTGCTCCTTAATCTGAATTGCCTTGATGTGCATTTCTTCTGCTTCCTATGAGGATCAAATTCACATAGGTCAGTCAGACACCACTCACCATGCCATCAAGAGAGAAGAAAAAGGAAGGTTTGAAGAAACATAACTCTGTAGCGGCTAAAGAGTCTGTAGTATTTTATAAAAGGCAAAAAGTAAGAAAGCCAAAACCAAATCACGTTCTCCAAATTCTTAGTTAAGCAGATCAGCAAATAATATCACTTTTTCTGTCGTCAAAATTGCTGTCACCCTGTCTCTGAAGGCATCGTGCATCTTAACAGAGTATTTTTGCACAAAGCTTTGGAAAGATAAATTATAAAGTACAAGTTTTCCAACCCTAAAACTACCAACTGAAGTTATGAATTGTGGACACTGAAAATCATCATTTGTTGTGACAGATTTATAGATGCCTTGCAGATTTTAAGTCAAGAGCTTTACACCAATATAATCTTACCTTAAACTTTCTCATGGACTGATACAGTCTTCCAAGGTTGCCATAGTGTTTTGCTGTTTGTACATTAAACTCCCCGAAGGCTTTTTTAGCTAACTGGAGTGAGGACAGATGTAAGTCGTGAGCTTCTTGAAGTAACCTCTGCTCAGTTTCCTTGTTGTGACAGTCTATTGCGATCTCCTCCAGGATAAGTGCTGAGTACAGGAAAGAAAAAACACAACATTACTGTGTTCCAAACACAAAGAGATGTTAGCTGTAGGTAGCGGAAAGCCATCTACCCAAGATATCTCGGGAGACATCTAATCAGGCTTTGTGTTTACTACAAACTGTTTTCAAACAGGTATGACCAGATACCAAGCCCCCAACATAAATGTTTATAGTCTGTATTTTTACTAACACACCCCCCCCCAAAAAGAAAAAAAAAGAGTCTTCCAGCTAAGTTTTAACTAAGTTTTTTTGTATTTTACAAGCATGTTGACAGAGAACACTGAGGACCACAAAGAATATTCTGGAGCAACCTCCATTTGAAAAACACTTCAAGTTACATTGCCTCTGTTAGGGAACAGGATAAACAGATCTGAATGACTGGTTTCAAACCGCCCCACTAATGCAGTTAAGGGTACTACCTTTAACTCTCTTTGAAGATGCCAAGAGAAGATGGTCTTCTGGGAGAATGTGAGTTATAATGCCAATAGCACGTTCAGCATGGAATCTGAAAGAGTTTAAATAAAAAATTAAAGATTCATATATTTAAGTTCGCAGCTGACTGATAAAACATTAATGCAGTTAAATTAGAAACATTAATGTATTTAACTTCTAACTGGAAAGCCTGTATCATTTAAGAACATTTTTCTCCATTTACAGTACTAAATTTGCTGCCAGTACCTCAAACAATTGTACTCACAGTGCATTGTCGAATTTTCCAGAGCTGTACTGGTGAACATATGAAGAGTAAGCCAAGTCTTCGTGCGCTGTAGCTACATGTATGTTTTTACCTCCAAATACTGACTGCCGGATATCAAGAGCTGTCTGAAAGAGTTACAAGAATACCACTTCATCCATTAATACAGAAAAAACCCCTAACAAATCTCTCTCACTGTTAAAAAGGGGAAGAAAAAGTAAATCTACTGGCTCTGAAATCCTGTAGGCCTATACCTACATACTTCAGGCACTAAATATATAAAAGCCACTTCAGAGTCGGGGGGGGGAAGTGAAAACCCATGGTTGGGGGTGGGTTTTGTTTTGTTTTAAAAGAACAAGCATTGCGGTAATTAAATCAACTACTATCTGTCTCTACAAATTAACTGTATGTGAGTTTCGGTAGAAACATCTGAGAGATTATGAATATCAAGAGAAGTTGAAGACAGGCATTCAGCCCTGCTGCATACCTGATAGATTGCAACAGATTGGCATATATTGTCTACGTTGAGCAAGTAAAATCCATAGTCTAGTAGCGTATCAGAATATTTGGGGTGCTTGGCTCCGAAATGCTCCCTGTAGAAACATACTTGTATTACAAATTGAGGCAAGTTAAGCGTAATTTTAAAAGGGTTTTTTTGGAATGCTGCTTACCGAGCAAGGTATACTGCATGTTTTATCAGCTGTTCAGCCTTCTTAAATTCACGTTTTACAACACAAGCCTAAAGAGGTTGAAATGAAGCATGTGAAGAGGTGTATACTCAGAACTCATCTCCTCCAGATACTGGCCCAATTGCTAACTACTATTTTTAATTTCAAAATATCATCATGGTTACTAAAGGACTTTTCAGTTATTTAAGAAAAGGTTCACAGATAACATTAATAAACTTGTATTTTGTTCTGCCATAAATGCCTAAAGGGCCAGTACTGTACCTAGTCTAGAGCAAAGAGGGGAACAGACCTCCTTTTTATGGAACGCTCTCAGGTTAACTTTGTCATGATGTTCATTTGAACAGCTGTAACTCAGTTTCAGGATGTAGGAAAAAACCAAAACCCCCCACAGGTCCGAGACTGAGGTGGACCCATTCAACACAAATAACAAGCCGTAACACTCACGAAATGGACCCGGTTACCCAAGCATTCTGGAGGTACTACCTATCCTCACCCATTCTTGGTCGTAATTCAGTTACAGAAGAAACGTGGAAGACTTTAAATTCACCTTTGAAGCTTGTCGTAAAACATCCACTACTACTTTTACAGGCAGGCCAACTGTGATCTCCTTCATAGCTTCTATACACCATTTATAAGCCTGTTGAACAAAGAGTTACCAACATAATGAAGCTGGAACTTCACTACGTTGCAACATTAAGAAAAATATTACTTGGCTCTGAAAAATAAACTGGTCATTTACATTACAAAATTAAAAAAAAAAAATCTGTTTAATTGCTTATTTGTAATGAAACTTGTTCAGCTAAGTCTTAAAAGACAGGCTTAAAAAGCCCTCTTAAGGTAAATACTGAATGTGTAAGTAAGTATTTTATACTAGCTTAAGTTATGTATTATTACAATGACTGTATTATCTTTTACAGACAAAAAAGGGTATTTTATAATCTTTAAGAGATCCTCACAATTGCTATTGTGTAGGACAGCTTCCTGGTCAGTGTACTTTGGAGCTAAAGGAAAACCGCAGTTTAAACAGCAGTTACACTTAAGTTACAGGTTTTTATAAAACAGGTGCAAAGAATTGTTACCTCTGTTCTGCTATTCATGTTTACCTATTAAAATAAGCTTATTATAATATTTCATTTACAGATTGGTAGTATGTGTTGGTTATCCATCACACATAATTTCTTAACGTTAGTCAAAGTACTGTTAAAAGCTTGTAGACTAACTCAGAACAATACATAGAAAAGTCAATAAATCAAGCATTCCTCTGGTACTGTCACACAGGTACCAAGAGAGATCAGGAACTCCAGCTAGAAAGATAATGTGAATAATGAGCCAGTCATGGAACGTCCTTGCAGATTTCATATCCCGTTTTCTGAAGAAAAACAAAAACAAAATCCCACTCACCTCATCATAGTGGCTCTTGGCAAAGAGCAGTGCACACAGCTCCCCATAGAGTGCTGCTTTGTTTGCTTGCTGACCATGTTTTGCAAGTTTGTCCATGTAAGACTGAGCGAGTTTGAATGTTTCTTCTCCCAAGTGGTATTTACAATTACCATTTCGAACATGCAGCAACCTTAAGAAGAGGTAAAGAGATCATCTAAATGGCTTATTCAGTGCCTGAATAAGCCATTTCAATATACAGTAGTACCATGGATCTACAATTTGGTATTATACTTACAATAGAACCGGGCTGTCATCCCAACAAAATTGCACTGTGAATTCAGTAATACAGAAGAACTATTTACAGAATATTGTTTCAGTACACCATGCTTTGTCTCTTGCGTGGCAAGGATTTTTATTGTTGGAAAGGTCAAGTGATTTTACATATTGATGCAGTTTTACATATCCAATGTTTGAACCACTTTGGTGTGGTGGCTTTGTTTTATCTTTCATAAAATCCATTCTTCTCAATGCTGATAAAATTCCATTTCCAAAACCCTGTAATATACAGTATTAAATCCCTTCTACCTCCTTTCCAAAGCAGAGTAAACTGAAACAGACGCTGAATAAGTACAGACATAGCTAGTTTTCATGCATCTCTACACTTTTTCCTCAAACCTTAAGTAGCACAGTGCTTCACAAGTGGGCAATTTGTTTTGGGGGTGGGGGGGGCGGAGAAGGGGGGTGTCTTCACAAGAGATTCAATCACATCCATTCGACGTGATAGCCAGCACTGACGTAGCACCACCAGAAAGGACTACTTTGTTGACCCAGTTCACAACTCTAAAAAAACCTCTCCCCCTGCCTTGCCCCATCTCCTAACCCGCTGCCTTTCCATCTGAAGGATTAACAGAAGCTTCATGAAACGACAGCCAAATGCAGAGAATAAAAACACAGCACTATTGAAGCATACTCTTGTTTCTCTAGAAAAGTAACAATTTCAAGCTCCTGGCATCTATTTAAAACAGAAGTAAAGAAGTTTGTTGCTAAGTGTAAGCTGATGCTTCTTTACTTTAAAGAGATACATTAGAAATGTGCGTGTTATCGTATTCCAAGCCTAAAGGGCAGAACTGTGTTCCTACCCATTGCAGGCTAAGAAGAGACAGCTGTTCCTTCTCTATTGCAAATGCCTGCCATTTAGCACACATGAAATTTTGGTAAATTAACTTCCATTGTCCCTCCTGGAAATCTGTTATTAGACAATGAGTAATAGAGATTGAAAAACATCAGGCAAGCCTTTGCAAATCAGGAGGACAACGTAACACAGGAAGAGAAATGCACACAGTGAAGCAGAACGTAACACTGTATTGCAGAGAGGCTAAAACTCTGAAAATGTGAGCTAATGTATAGGTACAGCACTTTATACCTTTTACGATACATTATGATAGATCTTCCAATAAACTGTTAAGGGGGAATGAAGGAACAGCGAGGTTTTTGATCAAATGTTTCTCTTCTCTAAACCTGAGTAGAGGTTTATAAGCTATTGTAGCCATGCCTCCTGCAATAGCAAAGTAATAAGTCGAAGTTTGTCCTGTGAATTCAGCCTGCCTCTAACACAGCCTCCTCCTATAGTTTCCTATTGAAATGTATCATGAAACTCAAACACTAACGAGAAAGGAAATAAAGTCCACATTATCACGAGAAGGGAGTGGCAGGCAAGCACACAGCAGATGTGTATTAGCCACACAAAGAGAAGATCAAAAGAAAAAACCTTCCAAAAAACCCAACCCTGAAACAAGCTACATAAACACACACCAGCCTTCCAATGAGAAGCACAGCAACATGGCTCAAGAACAGAAAGAAAAAAGCAACGGCCACATTTTTCCTTAAATAAGGTCTGAGGACTCAACATGATGTAGAAGTGCATTGTGTTCTTGGTCAGAGGCAGCAGAAAACTATCTAACATTCAAGCAGCAAGAGACAGGAATTTTAAAGAAACTAAAGAGAAAAACTAAGCAGTTACAGTTCCGCTCTTTAGGGAAACCGTATTTCGCCTACGCCATTCAACTGAGAGCTGCTATGCAACATCAAAAACATGAAGCCCAAATCCCATGTAATGGTATAAGCCAGTAGGGACAGTACTGCAATTTAGATAAGCGCCTGGGTAAGATAATATCCAGTATCTGGATGCTTCAGTGATAGTGTCTAAAAACAAAGAAATCAACCCAAAAACCAAGCTAAACCTAACCCAATCCTCTAGAATAAGCAGAGTTTATGTGATCTGGTTTTGAGTAACAAAAAATCCTTCGTTAATCCAAAGGAATTTTAGAAGATAAAGGCAAGAGGAAGACTAAATGCCTTAGGACATTTATGCTAATAGCTATGAATCTTCTTTGATGTCTGCAATAATAGCTTTTGGGGAATAACTTGCCCCTCCACCCAAATAAAATCATTCTCCAAGAGCATACAAACATAGCAAACACAATGTTATACGGCAGCTTAGGAAATCTAAAAACATCAGGAAAAAACAAGAATAGCAAAATGTGAAACAATGAAGTAGGAGAACCACGTATTTGTAATATGTATTTGTGCCAACATGTAATAATGAGAGAAAGCAAACCTAAAGGAGCACAACATGTGCAGGAAAGTAGTATACAAGCTTGTAGAAATCCCAAATCTTCAAGTTTTCTCAAGTTTCTCCATATAATTTACTACTGCTAGTACAAAGAAACACCAAATTATGTCTAAACAACACAAAACTTTCCATTTTTTTAATCTGTATTCTATTAATAATGCAATGTATTAAACCCAGAGATGATAATCCAAAGGAATTTTAGAAGATAAAGGCAAGAGGAAGACTAAATGCCTTAGGACATTTATGATAATAGCTATGAATCTTCTTTGATGTCTGCAATAATAGCTTTTGGGGAATAACTTGCCCCTCCACCCAAATAAAATCATTCTCCAAGAGCATACAAACATAGCAAACACAATGTTATACGGCAGCTTAGGAAATCTAAAAACATCAGGAAAAAACAAGAATAGCAAAATGTGAAACAATGAAGTAGGAGAACCACGTATTTGTAATATGTATTTGTGCCAACATGTAATAATGAGAGAAAGCAAACCTAAAGGAGCACAACATGTGCAGGAAAGTAGTATACAAGCTTGTAGAAATCCCAAATCTTCAAGTTTTCTCAAGTTTCTCCATATAATTTACTACTGCTAGTACAAAGAAACACCAAATTATGTCTAAACAACACAAAACTTTCCATTTTTTTAATCTGTATTCTATTAATAATGCAATGTATTAAACTCCCAGAGATTAGACTTTCTAGCTTTTAGAATAAGAGCAGCCACTCTTTTAAAGAGTGTCATGTTTTCAAAAGCTGGACTTAGTTTTGTTCTCTTAAAACTCCACCTAACTCCAGTGCAAGCGCAGCGGTAAGAACAAGATATTCTACAGTAGGGATTAGACGGTAACAACAAAAAGTTTATCTTACTGCCTCATGACTTTGAAGCACAGTATAATTACTGCTTTCCCCCACAAAAAGGTTTTCAGATTTTTACATACTTAGCGCTTCTGAAAGTGTTTTAAATTCTTTCTATTTGATATATTTCCAACTGAATGATGCTGCTGTTTGATTGTTGAGGAGATGCCTGAACATAAAGCAGTGTCTCCTCATTCACACTGCTGCCCAGAGGGACTTAATGTTATATGCAAGCCATCAGCTTTCATTACAAGAACAATGGCTGTCTCTACCCAAACAGAATTAACATCTCCAGTTCAGAAGAGTTCATCATAACATAGAATGTTTTTTTCTGGCACAAAATGAAAAAATCTTCTTTCCACAACTGTGGGCTGTACACTGTGTCCAACAGAGAAAGGGTTACCTTTTTTTCCTTTCTTTACCTTCTTATTTTCTATTTGGAGATGGGGAAGGAGTTTATTTTTAAGGCAACTTCTCCAGCTTGCCAAAGAGCCCAATACAACCAGGAAACTTTTTTTAGATTAAATTAGAAGGCAAAGGACCAAGTACTAACAGTGGTACTATAGCTATCATTCCCCAGTTCTAGGAAGGTGTATATGTGTGCCCAGTCTTCTCCTGGCATCATGATATTTCTGAAATGAAAGCCAGCGGTAGCTGGCAGGGAAGAACAAGGCAGAGCAGCAACTGTTGCCATGGCCCTCTGGTTGGCACATAAAATAAGCAGCTACTGGCAAAGCCTATTTACTCTTTGTATTTGTCCAACCATAAACAAGACACAGGGGGTTTTTTGGAGCAGTTTTCCAAAACAAGTTTTGCCCTATATTCAGATAAATACAGTACGTACTTTGTTGTTCATTACAGAAGCTAAAAAAAAAAATCCTATTTTAACTATGCTCACTAGCACACAGGTGTTCAAGTGTATACCTGTAGCACGCAAAAGAGGTCAGTCACAGTGTTACCAGTGAAAACAACCTGGCTACTTGCTGCAGACTGCATCAGTATAGCACACATCTAGATACACAAACCTAAGAGCAGAGGAACTAAAAACTGAAAGTCATAATCTTTGAGGCCCCTGTGAATGGAGTGTGAATGTCAATGGACGCCACTTCAGGCCTTGAGAAACGAGGCAGGTACAAAACCCAAATGCCTCCTAAAAGCAAAAATTCTTTTCCAAATGTTTAAGCTGTGGCTCAAGGTGTTCACAAGAACCGGACATCTAGATATTTACCTAATCACATAGTTAAGTAGCTCTGCATGGAGCAAGAGAACTCATTGGATCTGGCATCAGGAAAGGTACGTTTTCCTTTCATTTCTGCTCAACTGTATTTATATCATTTAGTGTTTGGATCTGGCAAATTCTTCTTGTAGTAAATATAACTTCAGCAAACCCCAACACATAACATTCCTTCACATGCAAAAACCCTTGAAAAAAAAAAACCAACAAGGTGCTGGACCACTCTTACTGTCCAGCACCTGTTACCTATGACACATTATGCAGAAAGGCAAAATGGTGGTTCTTCCCATTAACTGTGCTGCCAGTTTACAAGTTGAAGACTCGGGGATTAGTGTAAAACAAGCACCTTCTGGCCTTCAGCTCTAGCCAGGAAAGTATTTTGGTGCAGCAGAACACTAAAGGGAACATCCGAAGCTTGATGGTTCCCAGGCAGTTGGTAACATATTAATGCGTATTTCACAGTAAGACATATAGGAATTAAAGGTGAGCTCACCTTACACAACATTCTACGGCACGAAACCAATGAAGGATTTCATCATGAAGGGTGCATAACTGAAGGCAGGAGAGAAATACCTTCTCAGCATCGCTGTACCAGCCTGCATCTGACAGGGGGGAGGCCCCCCCGGGGGGGGGGGGGGGATGGAAGGAAAAAAAAAAATAAAAATCAAGAACAAGCAGAAATTTGAACAACAAAACACCTTTTTAAGAGAAAAAGGGTTTGCTCAAGTCTTCTAAGAAGACTACTTATCTCATATTTCATTACAAATAAAAATAAAGACAGGAATGCATTAGTTCAGTATTCCCCGTGCCAAAATACAGGAAGTCACTGCTGAACAACTTGAGGGGGGAAAAAAAAAAAAGAGAGCAAAGGAAGCCTTTTTCTGTTTCACAAAACAGTTCTGACAAAATTTCATAGAACTGCACACTACGTATGGGAATCCTGTCAAGAAGGTTAAACCTTCCAGTCTTGAATTGAAAAGGATGAAAAAAAAAAGAGTAGAAAAATTCTCCTTCAGCTGAGAATGACTTTTTGGTATTACATAGTTTTTCTACAGTTTTCTGTCAAGAAATACTTACCAATACTAAAATTATGCAGTCTTAACGTTAAGCATCACATCTGCAAACAAATTTTAAATCTAAAACATTTGAAATAGCAAAGATATGCCTATATATTCTTAGATATTAAAATCCAATATATTTTTCTTAAGACACCAAGTAGTTTTCTAAAAATTACATTCCAAAACCACATATGTTCTTCAAAAACAAATCACAGGCATTAACATGAAAAAATCAGCATTAGCTAAACTGAAGCTTGCATGAAAGAAAGTATCGTACTTCAAACAGCCCATCATCACCAGTTACCTAAAACAAAACCAATCTGGATTGCTTTTTCTTTTACAGCAGAATCCGATTCTGCTATGTAGGAGCACCGTCTACTGAAAGAATAGGCCAGTACAGAAGCAACTTTTACTCCATGGTCCATCAAAGCCTGAAAACAGTGATGAAGCAGATGTCTGAAACAAAAGAAAACAGAATTTGATTACACATGAAGTTTTTAAAACACTGCAGTCAGTTGGCTCTTGAGTGCCATGAATTCAAACGCGTAGCGATTCAGAGAAATAACTCCAACCCTCTCTCAAACCAAAGCCAGATGAATACAAGCATAATTGTCAATCTCAAGGCTAATGGATTGCAGTTGTTGGATTATCCAACAAGTAAAGTGAGTGTACGCAAAGTTCTTTAGAAGGACACCCTCCAGTGTAAGCAAAACACAAGCTACCCACACAACATTAAAACTGGAGAACAACATTTTCAGCTAAAACTTAGAGGGGCAGGAAGCCTCAAATCCACCCTTACCCCACAACTCCCACAGAAATTGCAGATAAGTGAGCAGCGATGACCCATTAACATCACACACACGCAAACAATGGGAGGGAGGGATGTCTAAAGACTCAAAGCTTATTTTGGCTACAAAGAATCTGATCTAAAAAAGTCAAGTTCCGAGCATAACACCACAAATTGGAATATTTTATGACAGGAAAACTCTTTAAACTGGGGCGATCCTATCAGCATGATAACCCTTCACTTAGGATTTGCTACAACAGCACAAAACAGATACTTTGACTGCCACTGCTCAGGGACTGGCTGGGCATTGATCGGTTGGTGGTGAGCAATGCACCACTTGTTTTTCTTGTTTGTGCTTTCCCCCCCCCCGTCTCTTTGCTGTTTTCTTTTTCCTCTTTTTTTCTAATTTTTAAATTGTCTTTATGTCAACCCATGAGTTTTCACATTTTTACCCTTCCAATTCTCTCCCCCGTCCCACTGGGTGGGTGGGTGAGCGAGCAGCTGTGTGGGGCTTGAGTGGCTGTGTGGGGTTTAGCTGCCTACCGGGGTTAAACCACCACAACTGACTGCACAGCAATAACAAAGAAAGCACTTTGGGAACCAAGTACTTGGTACATTTACACAGATGTTATGATTGTTTTATTTTTTGAGACAGAAAGAAAGACATCGTAACTTAAAAGTTCATCTATAAATCTAACGAGATATTCTTATGGTTATTAGACAGGCTAGTAAGACCAAGAAAATTAGACACATTTTCCAAATTCAAAACCTAGATCAAAAGGTAAGAGCTGGAGTGAGAATCATCGATATATTAAGACACTTACCTTTTATCTAAAGCTCGTAGCACCTTTGCAAAAACTTCTAGTTCACAAAATTCACTACCCAGCTGGCATAAGCGGCCCTGTTGGTAAAGCTGAAAGAAAAATATAAATAAGTTTTAAAATTTAAGACTGAATTCTTCTGAAGAATTTAGCTTAATAGCAAAGATGACTTATGATGAAATCTAGACTTCAAAGTATTGAAATACAGCAGACTAAGAAGTAATAGTTCCACTATCTCCATGCAGGAGCACAACTTTAGCATTTAAAAACTGAGCACAAGCTATGAGAGCTCCATAGGTGGTTTCAAGAAAATACATTCGTAGATAAAAATAGCAAGTGTCTACTATGTCCACCTGCATCATAAAACACTACAATACCTAAGCTAGAAAGCCAAGACAAACCCCCCAAAAATCCTAAAGTTAGCAAAACCCACAATTAATAGCTTCTTTGATACCAAATGTGTTAAAAACATTTTTAAATGACACAATCTAGCACACAGCAGTGCAAATACATTTTATATTATATATAAATAAACCCCAAACCCACAAGTTCTGCAATGGGTGACTCACCAATACCCAGAGATAAAGACACGCATGAGCCCTGACCCCATTAATACCTGAGCTTACACAAGTAATTCCTGCATAAGTAAATGGGAAAACTCAAGTGAATCTGTTCATGCATTTATTAAAAGCAAGAGCTAGTTTTATGCCCAAACTGATTTGTGTCTGCAGATAAGCAAATATATCAGTTGACTTGTTCATAAAAAAACAAGCCATGGAGACAGTTCTTTATGCAATGCATAGTTAAGCTGCAGAACTATCTGCCACATTATGCTATAAATACTATGAATTTGCATAGGTACAAAAGTGACTGTACAAATATATGGCATAAAAATCCGTTGCGGGCTATTAATTCCTGATATCTTGAAGCCCCTGAACCACAAGTGACTGAAAGCAGGGTATGGGACCTAAGGAAACACCACGATACACTTGCCATAGGCATATGTACCATCACCAGCCTCTGCTAGACGCACAGTACTGGATCACACAGGACTGCTGCAGTACAACTGTTTGTTATTTTAGGTGTTCTAGAAAAAACACAAACACACCCCCACCCTTTTTTTATTTAAAAAAAAAAAAAAAAAAAGAAATCTTTCTGCCAGGCAGTAACTCCACGGGGAAAAAGGGAGAAGCCAGTAGCTCATGTCTCACAGGCACCTCTCTCTGGAAGCCGAATCTTTCAACACAGGCCATTCAAGATCCACTTCTGTTCTTTTGTGGTATCTGTGCTATGCGATGCAGGGATGGGAAAACTACGGTTTACCAGTAGACACAAACGAGATTATACACTGGATTTTCATGCCATCGTGAGCACGCAGGTAAAGCACTGCTATGTTGCACTCAACAGTTATTCAGAAAACCTTAATTTCTAGTCCATATATTAAGACATTCAAACATATGCTGTCCAAGATGGGCATATTCATACCTACAGCAAGCCCTCCATGTTGTCTAAGCAGGTTTTACAGCTATGAGGAACTTTGACACGAGGAGTGCAGCTACCCTTATTATATATGCAAAAGTAAGGCCGAGAGAACACGTTATTTAGAGATGCTCAATTACAAACACAGATTTAACGAAAATTTTCATATTCCTCTCAGTTTTAATATTTTCTTAAAAAACTTTCATTGATAAGTGTCTTGTGTCTGGTTCACCTTTTTCTCCACAAACACTGGAAGCAGATGAATTAGTATTCAAAACACAGCATGTGAGAACATCCCCTCCAGCCAGAAATTTAGTTTTAGTCAACTCTTCTTATAAAAGCACACAACACAAATTCTACAGCACAGCAAGTTTGTTATTTTAACAACAGAACCTACAAAAAAAACTTCAAACATTTTGACCTAGTAACGTCAATTGCCAGAAATTAATGCTTTCCTTTTAGTCATCTATTTCGCTGAGGAAAAAAAGGAACTCTTAAAAAGCAGTGCAAGTTTGCATGCAAAGTTACTCCTCAGATAAAACAGTGCTGTGTCCCTGTACTTCAAAGAGATCAGAGTTTCTTCTGAAGCTATATTCTCTCTGGCAGTGAAAGAACATCCAGCCTGGTGTACTTAAAAACTACAGTCATGGTTAAGTGTTCTCATTTTCTTCAACACAGCTGTCTAATGGTAACTGTTCTATAAAACCTAAAACATATTTTCCACAATCAAAAAAGAGGATTAAATCTCACCTAGCATTCCAGGCCCAAAACTGAAGGCAGACATCTTACCAATAATTGATAAGATAATTTCTGGACAAAACTAAGACATATACCCAAGCTATTTTACCAAGACTTAAAACAATCAAAAGTACTATCACATGTTCGACATTTAGGCTTTCAACCAAGTACATTATCATTTCCCCTTATCACCTTGCAGTGCTAACTAAAAATCCCAGAGATTACTCTGATCCTAGTTTACCAAATACTAACTGTAGTAAAACTTTTAAAAATTAATATATTTATGAAGTTACATAAACACATGTTGTAATATGCCCACGGTTACATGTGATTCTTAAATTCCTAATAAATAAATGCCCTGGTGGTGGTGGGGTGGGTGGGTCCCAAACTACACCCTCAATTTTGATACATCAATTATTTCAGGCACATGTAAAATTTGGTTTATGGCCCAAAGGTCCAAGCCTGCTATCTGCACATCTCTCATCCCAATTCAAAGGTAAACACTTGCACCATTCTGGCATGCAAAAAAAAACCCCAACCTATTTTTCACTGGTATAACCAGAAATACGGTATCCTTGGAACGTTTACCACACTATACACCCCTTCCCTCAACATACTGGCAAACATTTTTAAGGAACTAACTCAACTTGAAGTCTCTTGAAACTGTTGTAGCTGTTACAGCAATATTTTCAAACAAAATTTGACATGGAAATAGTGAGCGAGTATAAGTCAAACCGTGAAGCAATTCCAGGAGATTCAGTAACACTTATTTGTCCATTAAGAAGCAGTTGCAAGCACTGAAGAAATGGTTCTCTTGTTAAAGCTCCAGAGAGACAAAATTCCTGACCACAAGCTTTGCTACATAACACAAAAAACCAAAACAAAATAGTGATTCAAGAAAAACATGCCCTGACAAGAATGGCAGAGGTTTGGACTTCTGAAGAACTATTCTTTTCTTAAGAAACAAATGTCTTTTAGACACAAACTTAACCTATTTGGAGCTTAAGAGATATTCATTTTTCTTTAACTATAGAAAAATGAATAAAAGCCTACAACGTTACTTCCAACTTCATCAGCTCACATGGACACATTAATTCTGGCACTGAAGACACGAGCCAAGGTGTAAGTTTAATATACAGACATATTATCCCACACATGCACAATCAAACTGTTTTGCATAGCTGTGAGACAATCGCCATGATCCTCCTTCAGGATCTACGGCTTAATATTTAACTCATAACACATCCACCTAAACATTCAAAAGCTGCATATAGTGGTGTCCCCAATTAAACATATGAATAACGCTAACTTGTAATTTATCTATTATTATATCATCATGCACATGTAATTCTATTAAAGTTCTTGTCAGATTTCTCTCTCTGGATAGATGAAGCTGAGCTCTAACTACTTCCTAGCAAACCCCTGAAAAGAAAGGCAAAGTTATGTTAAACTGCTAGCAAAAGCAAAGCCGTAACACAAGAGAAAAAGCTATACGGTATTTGTATCACCAACACTCTGGGCTGTTTCACTACGTACAAGCACAAGAGAAAAGATTTTTCTAAACCTAATGAAAAAATAATAAAAATGAAAAAAAAAACAACAAAAAAAAAAACATTTTAAAGCAGCTGGAGATTAATTCTAACCAGTTGTAAAAGGACCCTCTAGAAGAGGAACTGCAGCATACGCAACTTGAAAAATATGCTCCTATTGCTCCAGTTTGGAAGAGGACTGAAAAATAAATATGGATATTTCAGTAAGAAGTAAAGATACAAGAAATTCTAAGGAGCTCCCCAGCATGTTTAGTAATGTCTAATAATGTAATGTGGAATATCATGCCAAATTTGGGAAGGACTGTATGCTTAATCAACAAACATCAATATTTGGGAAAAAAGGTTGGCTGTAACCACAATTTTCCTTCCCTACTTAACAAGGAAGGAAAAAGCTTCTTGAGAGTCAACAGTGCACTGAATCAATCTGTTGACAAATGACTCAGAGGGAGCTGCCTTAGAAAATAATCAGTTAGAAATGTAAGTACATTCGATTCTTTTAAATCAATTTCAAAACCATCTACAAAGCCTCTGGACAAGCACTACTTCTACTGGATATTGTTTAGGGCATTAAAAAAAAGCAAACTTTACAGCTCTTCTTTGAAAACATACTACCAATTATGAGGCTGATCGTTATGAACCTCAATCAAATGAATAACCAAGAAAAAAACCCCAGCCTTATTGAGTAAGCCTAACTTCAGAGGACAACTTTTGGAACCTACTGCTTTCACACACAAGCACGCTTCTCCACATCTTTCCACTCACTCCTCTTTCTGTACTGTATCAGCAGTTTTTTGTTTCACATCTACACAGAGTCCAGCACAAGGGATACGAAGTCAGAGCCTTACAGTCACACACATGTATGATTCTCCGCAGCAGTAAGTGGAGAAACCCTGTTTGCTTTGAAGTTAAATCAGTACAAAGGAAATGAAGTGGAAACAGGAATTATTGTTTCAGCCAGGAGCTGAACACCTCTGTTCATGATGTCATCTCATTATCTGAATTATGATGAGCTCTAGTGTCTAAGATTCAACAAGGATACTGAAAAAAATAGGGAAGTTACAGCATATCAGAATCAGAAAACACGCCCTATAGTTAGAGGTTCAAAAAAAAGAAAAAGCAAACTGAGTAATACAAGTTAGAAGAATGGTAAGCAACGGCAAGAAGTTTCAAACCAGTAAAGACATAACAAGGGAAGATGGTTCAGTTCTAGTCTAAATTTAGACTATAGAAATAAGGCACGTGTTAAAATAGAGAGTAATAATAATAATTGGAAAAAAACTCATGAAGTCATGATTCTCCTTCACTGTGAAGCTTTAATTTAAAAAGAGGGCGATACAAGGATACAATTTAATTCAAGCAGTATTCAGTGAAGTCCTACTGCACACGCTACTCTGGAAGTCTAACCAGATGATCAGCATGGTGGTATGTGTGTGTATGCATGCACACATGCAGAAGTCATGATCGTTTCCCACACATACATTTAATTTCTGACCCCCAAAAATACAGCAGCATGAATGTAATTAAGTCTTTGTGAAGTCACACTGATCGGTCACAGCAGAAGTCCTACAAAATATGACCCATTTGCTCTGGGATTTTTTGCCTCCCTCATACATTGCTTGCTTATGACCTCGTTTGTACTCCTCTGGTCAGAAACCCTCTGAACTAAAGCAGCACAGCTATACTTCATTTCATGGGTAGTTTATCCTCTTCACTCTCGTCAACTACCCAGGAGACTGAAGACCTGGGACAAGCTAGTTTTATTCTAATCTTATAGAGGTTACGCTTACAATCATTCTTCATCAGTAAAAACAATCTCTACTGCAATGCAGAGAATGGATGTTCTATTGCTTGTTGTGAACAGTCAGCAAATTCCTGTTTATTCATTTTGTTTGGTTCAAAGAATACCTAGATGCGATACAAGAGCTTTTATTAGCCATGCTTGTTCTTTTTTGGATTAGCAGAATACAGTGAGGAGACATGATACTGCAGCTACACTTATTATTATAGGAGTTGGAGCTATCAGGATCTAAACTCAAAATCTGGTATTTTTATTCACATCAAGGTAGGAGCACTTCAGAAGTTTTATCTACCACTTCAAGGAGAAAGCATGATTATAACCTTCTGGATTTTGCCTAAAAATTTTAATGCAAAACAAGTCAGCATAGTGCAATTACTAAAGGTTACAAGTCTGCACTAACTAACTAAAACAAATTAATGTCATCTCCAATTGTTCCTGTGGTTAATGATCTCACCAGAAAACATTCAAAGAACATTGGACCCAAATGATTTTCAAGAAAAATCAATGTAAAAAAAGAAAAACACACAATCCAGAAAAGACATTCCCAGAGGAAAATAAACATTGGATGAAACTCCTTGTTAGCCAATACAAGTCCAAGATCAGCCTGCTAGTGCGTAACTGCAACAAATACCTATGACAGAGAACACTAAAACTAATGAAGCAGTATCTCTTCAAAAGCACCATGAGAACCAAAGAAATGAGATAAGTACACAGAATAGAATATAAAGCTGAGGCATGGGGGAAAGAACTGAATTCCTTATAAGACACCAACCAAACAGTCATCAGACTAAGTAGTTCAGTATCTTGTTTCTGTCAATAGAAACTAGACTCTTTACATTAACTCCCTCCCTCAAAACACTATCCTCTCCCCAACAAACTACAAAATATAATAATTTGATTTTCCTCATTTTGAGGTTTTTTGAGGACTTACAGTTTATTCCAGTTGTCACCTACTTTTTAATACAGAATTTTGGCATTTGCAAATGCTGCCTACCTGCCAGGCACGTCCTATTTTAACTGAGATCTAACATAATTTCTTTCTTTGGCTTCTAAAAACTAGACACCCTCTCTCTTCCCCCCCCCAAAAAAGAAGAAAGAGAACCTAACTAGTTTTACTAGGAAGCAACACAACCAGGATATGCATAAACCTGGCAAAGACACAAAGGAAACAAAATACGATATATGTTTGCACATTTCCCCCCCCCAGATGCAGGTGTTACTTGTAACAATACTAGTTATTTAGCTCTTCAAAATACAGCTGTGATTAATAAGACATTTAAATATTTTTTAGCACAAATGCAAACTTGAAAATTTCCAGGATATCCTCACAAGCATTCTGCTCTGCCTCTATTATTTTTCTAATGGTTGCAAGGAAAAGTCAAATGCCGCTTGAAAAAAAATCCAGTAACACCCTGCTGGACCAGTACAGGTTTGTTCTTTTACTGCAGTCATGATTATTTGATATAGCCTTTTTTTAAGCTTTAGTCATTGTTTAAGAATGGTACAGAAAGAAAAATATGCTTAGTACTAGGAACCTGCCTGCTTCTGTCACCTTGCAGCAGAACCGATTGCTTACTGAGCTCACAACAAAGAACATTCTGCAACTATCCCAGGTTTAATTCCTCATCGTTAACTGCAAATGCAGAGGTTTATAAAGCATGTCCTAGAAGTTAACGATTCTGGAATATGTAGAATTAAAAGTAATTGGATTTGTTAAGGAATGGGAAATAAAGGCAATATATTATGACAATAGAGCCAAATACTGGATTAGAGGGTACCCTGGGGAAAAAACAAAGGCCAAGACAGTCTGCTAGCATTTTCCTCGCTTTTAAATAACAGCACATTGACTATCTCTGCTGTTGTACTGTACCCTACCTGTGTCTTCTTAATCAACATGAACAGGTTGGCAAACTGTGCAAGATTGGCAAACGTTAAGTTCGAGTGTTCATACCAATGAATATGATAAAAAAAGTTTTGTACGGCCACAGCCAATTAACATCTGTGTATCAAAATAAAATCTGACTGATACTACCTTTTATTTTTTGCAAAATTGGTGGCAGTTTCTCCAACATCACAAACCATGATTAGTACCTGGATAATAAACCATTACTTACAAGTTATATGTGAAAGACTGGAAACATTGTTAGTCCTTCTAATAATCAAAGAAAGTGATTCCCTATATTTTTCAAGATCTAAATGCAAGTATATTCATGCAAATCCTCAATTACACATCACTTTTCCCCAGCTGTATTTAAAGAATAAGTACTATTCCATATGATACTAACAAATAACTAACACCCCCTCAACACAGCAGCAACAACCACCACCACGTAGTCAGAATGAAGATTTAAAAGTCTTCTAGTTTGTCTTACTTTAAAGACTGTTAGTGACTTTATAAATTCTACTTCTGCTTTAAAGAACTTGATGGTCAGGATGTACTGAACATAGCTCACCAACCTGAAATGGTATTTAATTATCCACGAGATTTTGAGAATAACTGTATCCAGAACTAAAACAGTAAAACAAGCACCATACACAACATGAGAGGACTGCCCAAAGGTGCGATGCTGTCCTCATTCTAACCTAATTCAGCTATGTCATTTGTATTGCTGTAGCCATCCAAATATAGAAATCAAGAACCAGTTACTAAGTGTTGTATAGGTGCATAGAAAAATGCAAACACTGTTCCAAAAGACCTGTAATCTGGGCTAGGCTTCCAAGCACTCATTGCAGGCAGACATCTCTGCATCTAGAACACCATTTAGTAAGAGCTGCGGATTTCCTTTCAGCATCCCATCCAAGGTTTAGTTACATTTATGTATAAGCTAATTTGAATGCGACTATTAAAGAGGATAGGTTCTCCTACACAAAAAAGATATAAAAAAACCAAGTAGTGAAGACATGGAAGACTAGTCTACCATTGGCAGCAATGGGAAAACACTCACTGCACCACGTAGCCTAGTTTCATTTATTCTGTATGTGGACACCTCATAGATGTGTACTTGTAAGAGGAATATAGGTGCACCTTACACATTTCAGATTATCAAAGATTGTCCTGTTGTAAACCACAGAAGAAATAGGAAAAGCAATTACTGTCATTAACAAAAGTTATACCGGCTACTGATTAGTACAACAGAAATATTATTTTGAGGACAAGTACTGAGCATGTTTATTATCATCTGCCCAACAAGACGACATATCAATGTACACAAGCAGAACAAACAGATTAGAAAGTCTCTTTACAAGTCAGATATACCGCTGGTTCTTTTTTCGTTATGGAACAACTCCATATGAATCTGATTCAATGCAACCACTGAAGCGTGCTAATAAAAGGATAAGAAGTCAATGACCTATTAAGCTCACGTACAGATTAGTTTTTAAACAATCTGGGAATAATACACACTTGGATATTTCTATCATTAGAAGGAAGTTTTGGTTTTATGCTTTTAAAAGCCACAGAGTACCATCCTTTCATCTCAATGAACATCAGGACAGGCAATGCCAAGAAAGTTTATTTGTCAATGGTCATACCTACTAACAGTTAAAAACAAACCCCAAAATGTTCTTCCACATTGTTAGTTCCATATCTTTAGTCTTTATCTGACGATTGCCATATGTCAACCACATCATTATCTGTGAGCACACTCATATGTGGCAGAAAGGGGTTTCCATATTTCTCAACACGTAAGGCAGACAAGTAATAGCTAGTAATACAGAAAATGTACATGCCTGTTTCAACACTGTAGAAACAATTTCCCTTTCTCTAGTGAAGATCAGCCTTCCTTATAAATACTATTACTCTATATATATGATGGGCCACTACTCCTGGTTCATAAAGATTCATCTAAAGAATTGCTTCATTTAGCACATCCTAGATTTTCAGAAATTTACCGGCAGAGGAAAGAAGGGTTATCCCCCATCTTAGTTTCTGGTGGATTTTTTTTGTTGTTGTTTTTACACATTGTTTCTCCCCTGATGAATGCTCACTTCCAGCCGTTCCTGTACATGGATGAAATGCCTATTTAGTGGACAATAGAAATTAATGGAGCATCTCAGTGTACCTTTTACTCTAACTCTGGATATTTTAGAGGCAGCTGAATGAGAAACAGCCCTTTCATGAAAGAATGATTTAAGGCTAATAAACTATATCATTAAATGAGTCTCAATTCTTTTCATCTGGTTCCTACCAGATCATTAAAGAAGACAGAAGAGCATGGCAAACTCCACTCCTTCTACCACTGACCTCATCTTCTCCAATACATTTAAAAAAAAAAAAAAGGAGGGGGGGGGAAGGAAAAAAATATATTCCAACACAGATAGCTTGGTCTCATGCTGCCCCTACCAGTTCTCCGGCTCCAAAGGCGGAGGCATCTTCCCCCGCCCCCAGGCCCTCACCCCACGGCCCCCACAGACAGGCCTCTTCCCCGTGTCCTTCGCAACCGGGCTCCCCCGGCCTCCCTCCCCGCGGCCCCCGGGCGTTTCACGTAGGCCAAGCGCCCACGAGTGGAGGGAGCGGAAGCCGCAGGCCGCCGCCCCTGCCCCAGCC
>NW_008795131.1:3485583-3493471 GCF_000699145.1 Aptenodytes forsteri | reverse complement strand
CGGGGAGGAAGAGGCGGCAGCGGTCGGAGCGCGGAGGACGTGGGGATGATAGGGGGGAGAAAGGAGGGAAGGGAATCATCCGCCTGCGCAGAGGCGCGAAGGAACGAACGTGGGGTGGAGGAGAATACCCGGGGCAGTGAAGAGCTATGTGGCTACGGGGTTATATCGAGGGGGTGAGAGGAAATATGGGGGAGGAGGGTGTGGGGACGAGGGGAATTCCTGCTGGCAGCGACAGAGAAGTGAGGTATTGTGATAGGGTAGGGCAGTGACTTGTGGTGGGACCGTGGCCCGGCCTTCAGGTGACCACCATGGCACAGCGCCTTCCCCACAGCCAACACGGGCCTTGGGGCTGCCTGGCCTTGGGGTTTGGTGGCTCCGGGGACTTTATTTGTACGGGAGCAGCAGGCTGAGCACCACCAGCAGCTGGCCTCAAGGGGGACCTTGAGTGTCCCCCCTCACACCCTGAACTCCAAGGCTTGTCTAGCCCCAAACCTTTCTTATGAGTGGAAATGTTAGCATTTACAGCTTCACCTGTGGTAACATACTGCTAATGTTGGGCCTTCTATAGCTTTCAGGTGTGTTGGCAGCTCAAGGTGAGCATTGTTTGGGAGCCCAGCATTTGAGGGGGCTTGCTAACGTACCCGAAGGGTACCTGCCTCATCTGGTGTTCCTCTTCTGCTGCCATGTGGCAAAAACACCCTTTTCCCTGCGTAAATTAACCCTGTGACCCCTCGTGGAAATGGCACTATATTTTGTCAATATCTCATTATCTTTATCAAGCTGTTTAAGGCATGTTTTTCTTCCTAATTTGCTTTCCATGTGGGGCTTGCACACATCACTAGGAGCATATTGGATAGTTCTTGGACACAGATGGTAGATTTTTAGGCAGAGGCAATTAAGATCATTTGGTCTAGAACAGACGTGCACTCTGTGTAGCCAGTGATTTAGCCACCCCAGTGCAACACAGGCAAGGACTCCGAGATTACTACTTGGTGTAGATTTTGCTATTGCACTAAGTTAATATCACTCAAGTTTGACTGTGCTAGCATGGTCTTGAACAAAACTTTTATTGAGAGTTAAATATTCTGCATTTTTCAAACTTTTTATGGATAGAAAAAACCCAAACTCTAGATGCGCTAACTAGGAAAAATTTATCCTTCTGTCAAGTCTTATTTTGGTTTTCTTAGCTAATGTAGGGCTGCTACTGTGACTTACTGTTTGTTCTTTTTTATTTTAAAAATTATAGGAGGCAGAGCTTCTGCTGTTTCACATTGGGAACTGTTTTTAATAATTGTTGCTATTCCTCCCTCCCCCATTTTGTGAGAGGACATTATTCTTTGTCCTTTACTTGCAGAAAGAAATGTTATGGGGTTGGAAGAAAGGAATGTGACATAAACAGACCATGGAAGATTGCTTTGTCTTCTTTTTGCTTTTGCCTGTTGGTGGCTTCAGGTTTTTCTTTGATTTTCTGAGATGGTGTGGATTTTTTCGGTTGAGGAAGGACAGCTGTTTTCTGTTGGCAATTAGCCCCCCAAGAGGCACAGGCTATTTACCTCAGTTACCTTCTAGAGAACTAGTTTGGAGAGTTCAGAGTTGGAGGCCTATTGGGAGGGGACAGATAAGGCAGCTTTCTGGTATGTGAAGGAAAAAAGTATTGATAATACCTAGAAAATGGTAAATCTTGAACTTACAATGTTCTTTATTTTGCTTTAAAATAAGTTATCTAGTAAGATTTGTGAAAGCAATGGCTAAGGTAAATATACTTTTCAAGACAGGGCTGTGGCAATGGACTTTATCTTCTTGATAAGTTACTATGTCTTGAAAAATTAGCTAGGCTGCACCTTTTACTGTCTTGGAATTTTTTGTAGACAAAAGCATAGCATGCGTATTCAAGGAGAAGAAATAAACATATCTATGAAAGAAGGACGTGGTATAAACCCTCTCTGGAGTATCTTATGTATTCAGTCTGTAATTCATTTTGGTAGAGCCTGGGCAATAATCTTTATGGCACAAGTGATTTAATCTTCAGGTAGAAATAAAATTTAGATATAGTAGCGTTTGTTATTTATTAGTACTGTATGGCTTGATATATTTATGTATTGAACAACGTGATCTATTGTAGATACATATTTTGTTCTTAAAGGCATTATTAGAGTTGGCGGAGTCCTTGATTCAGTGTATGTGTGTTTAATGGTTTAATGCTGAGATAGTAGGTAACCATTCAAAGTAATATAGTTAGTAGCAAAACAGACTTACAAAAGTCTGTTTTCTTAAATAATTGGCTAGTTCTCTGAATACCTTTAAACTTAAGAGGTATCCTGTTTGTTGTATGGATTTTTTTCCTTAAGCTGTACTGGGAACTTATTAGCAAAATGACTCCATTCAGTGATGTGCTTTTCACATCCGTAAATTATTTTAATGCAATTACTCATTAATAGTTGCAGATGTTAGAAAATCTTTCTGACTCCAGTACTTGTTGGCAGAGGTTCTGATGGATAGTCTTATCTTTGTTGGTATCTTTCTCTTTTCTTTTGTCTTTTTTATATAGGGAAACATTTAAAGGACACTTACAAATACTGCCTGTGTCTGAAAGCAAAATGGTAATGTATGTTGCTTAGGCAAAAGCATTCAGTCAGTCTGTCTTCTGTAATCTTAGCTTTTGAAGATGCATCTGGGTATCTGAACAACTCACATGTAAAGCGTATGGAGCGCAATGGCTCTGTACATCTGTGTATCATTGTAGTGGATGGGGATGCAGACAAGTCTAACAATGGGTAAATGTATGAAGAAAATTCAATCATATTTTTCTATTATGAAAAATGCCCCTAGAGATCAAACAACCTCTTGGTTGTCAAAATTCCCTCTGTCAAAGAAGTTCATATAGAAGAGATTTTACATCTGCAAAGAAAGATGGTTGTGTAATTTCAGTAGAATGTGGTTGGAGCCTGATGTTCTGCACCACAAAGAACCTCCTCAAACCCCTTAAAAAAAAAAAAAAAAAATCCCAACCAGATATTGGTACCAAGTTACTATTTCTGGACCACAGTGAATTGCTGAAGTTGACCTCTGTTAGAAGAGGTTGTTCACATGAGCATTTCCAAACCTGTATGCGAAACCATAGTTTCATGACTAACAAGTCAATTTGGTCTGCAAATTACTGGAGAAAGTAGCAGTGTTGTCTTTGTCTCACAACTTTTGATTCTGTGGCTGAGCTGCAAATGAAAAGGGGGTTTTTGTTGTGGGTTGTTTTTTTTTTTTCAGTTGTGCGTGCAGATTTATATTTCTGCCAAATTAGGAGCTGTACATTTGTTAGAGCTTGTGTAAGAAGCAGCAGGATTGCTTCTCTAACTGCTGCATTTTTTTTTCACTGTTGTGTTCTTAGGTCAGGTGAAGTCAACTGCAGTTTCACCTGACTCATTTTTAACTGCAATTAATTAGAAAGTGTTCACATAACGAGCATTTTTGGTGGATAGGTATAGATGCTGATTTTTGTCAGAAAGGTGGTGATTAGTGTTCGTGAGTCGTTTCATTGACCCAGTGAGGAACTGAGATGGGATGCCTGCAGATGCCTTTTATATGCCTACCTCAAATAATTTTGTAAATGTGGTGTAATAGTATAACTACTGCAATTATTATATCGTTTCCGAGTCAAAAGAGTAACAGTGCTGTATAGTTTGAGATGCATAAGTGAAAAGTACTAAATAAATACTGTGTGTGTTTTGCAGGAAGGTAGTTCTAGAAAGCCTGGATGAAAAAGATTGAATCCGTTTCATATGCTGCCAGTGCAAGACTATTGTTTGCCTGTTTTCATTAAAGGTAAGGTACGTGTCAAAGAGCAAAAACATGTTTGTGAAATTGATGTGTTAACATAGATGAAGTTCAGTATGAATGTTGTTGAAGATTCAAGCTAACTCATTAATGGAAAATTTGGATCATAATCTAGCATAGTTTAGGCTTTTCAGATTAGACCAGCGGTTCTCGTTTTGTCATGGTTTAAATATGAGCTTATATATGTGAACAGTTTTATTTTTTTAATTACTATAGCTGGACATACTTAGTGGGGAAAAAAGGTTCTAAGAAAACAATAAAAAAACCCTGCTGAATTTTCCTGCAATGTGCTTATTTTGAAGCACATTGAAGTGGGAAGGAAGTGAACTGACATGGATAACATATGAACCTACTATATCTCCTTGATGTGGATATTAAAGGAACCTTGAAAATAGTTTATGGGGAAGTTGTTGGAGGCTTCTAATTTTAAATTCTTAGCAGGAAATCATTAAACTGTAGAGGAGCCAACATAACAGACTGTTGCTCTAAAACAAGAGCTAAATGCAGAGCATTCACATGAACTTGTCAGATCTTTTTTTAATGCTGGTATCTCTTTTTTCTTTCCTGTTTACTGCAACCCAGATAAATACATTTTCATTTTTGTATTCTTCATATACAGCAGTTCAGCAGTCACATTCTGGATGAAATGTTAAAGCAGTGCCATTATGGTTGCACCTCAGGGAATGTGAAGAAACTGAGATTATACTCCATCAGACCCAGAGGCTGTTAACTCCTTGCATGGTCAGGTCCTGCACTCCTTCGTTGGCTAGGGAAAAACCTTTAAAAAGGTGGATACTGTTCAGTTTTATTTTCTTCTTTTACATGAGTTTCTCATGCTTTATCTGAGACTATTGCTGAGATGACTGACATTTCACATAAGCTATGCAAGAGACATGAGAGGTATGATAACCTTTGGTCACCGTCAGTTTGGCTTGTTGAAGCTTATTCTTAGGGGCTGGAGGAAGGATTATTATGTGGCCGTAAGCAATAAGACGTGAAGGTTAGTCACCAAAGTCAGCTGAGGTGCTTTACAAATGAAGAAGGCTTTAAGAATGTAGGTTTGCCAAAGCCAGAATGGGCAGCGCTGCTTTCTGCTGTTCTGTGATTAATGTTTGTGCCCAGCTTTTTATGTATCTGAGCTATTGATAATTTTGTATTTTTCATCTGTCAGACAAAATTAATTGTGGCTTTTACAAAAGATAACTTTGTGTAACTTTAAATAAAATAAAGCATGCTACTAGAAAAGAGATGGCAGGATGCTGGCCACCCAGCACTGGCTTGTGATGTGGAATTAAGATGAAGTTGAATGTACCTGTGTCAGTTGTTGTCAGTGTCTGATGCAGTTGAGGGAAACAAGCACTGCTGTGAAAAATGTTAGTACCTGTGAGACACGCCTTCCCTGCCACTCCTGCTGAGAAGGTAGACTTGTTTATTCACTTGGTTGAGTGTAGACCTAAAAAATATTTAATTGCAGATTCACGGGAGGTGTCATTTGAGGAGCAATGTAGTGCATTGGTGGTCAACACTTTCTTTTGGTACTTCTGTCTCTGCTACAACGCACCTCTCCTTTCTGCAGTATTTGAGCTCTGGGTAGGTGACCTCAGGCATCTTGTTCCCCTTTGTATGTTTCTTTTTCTTCTTTTTGCTTTTCAGCCTTTGAGCCTGTGGATAGGTAATTCTCAAAGATTACCCTAGTGAGATCGCTGATGGTTATATCTAACAGACCACTTGATGCGTTAGCAAACATTAGAAAGTAAAATAGTTCATGGAAGTCGTGACAATTTTCTTCTGATGTCAGCTAACCTAACAGATTCATCTGGGTTTAAACTACAGCTGCTTAATCTATTTTGGCTAAAGATGGGGTCATTCTTTTTTCAAAATGTAACTACTTTAATTTAGCTTAAGCCTATTTGAAATTTTTTTTAAACTACAGTTAAAAGAAAAACTAAAACCTTTTCATCCACAAAAGAAATTGTGGCCTTTAATTTTGAGAAATGATTTGAATTAGTTGAACCAGACCAAGCAATAATAATGCCTGTACAGCCACTCTGAAATGGCTTTATTTCAATAACTGTTAGCCAAAATGAGAATAAGCTGTCATCAAGGTCAAGTAAGTATCTGATCGCATTTGGTTTAGAAACATTTTACATTAAATGATTGTAACTCTTCTTATATAAAAAAAGCTTTTAATTTTGATGAGCCATTTAACCTAACTTCTGTGTCTGAAACAGCTGAGCGACCATGGGCAGTTTCTGCTTAGCATTTGGCTCCTTTAAGTATAAAACCAAGAAAAGCACTCCCCATTTCTATATACAAGCGAGAGGTGCATGAAAAAATGCTAAATTGCCCTTCAGTTATTGCCTATTACTTAGGTCCTGGAGTGTGGAAACTGCAGCGGTACTCTCCGTCAAACTTCATCCTTATTAAAAGTTTTTCTCCCTGCATCTTCAACTTTGTATACATGTTCCTATTTCGGCAAGTGTCTGGTTTAGTTGAATTGGAGTTTCTTGTGAGCTAAAGGACTTCAGGAGAAAATTAGGAAATACGGTTTTAGTTGCTGGAGGATGTGCTGGTTGTGTGCCCTGTAAACCTTGAAGCATTTTTGTTTTCCAGCGGCAGTTTTGAGAATGTAGTTTGTTGCATGGAAAAACATCTTTAACATATTGTAATTTGATTAAATCTGTGACTGTAGGTATGATTTTATATATGGTGCTATTGTCTTGACTGTAAAAGTTAATAGTGACAGAAACAAGGCGCTTTATTCCACTTGAAAAGGCAAAAGCAATACTTGGACATAAAAAGAAGAGAGACAGATGTCTTGGAGTTTGAAGAGGAGTTTCTTCCATCATAACTAATTATTTTTCCCCCTTTGTTTCCTTAACTTTACAAATACCAGACTACCTGGAATATGTTTACGTAAAGCATAGGGGTAGGAGTCAACCCGTTTGGTTCTGTTCCTGGAGTAGACTATGATTTTCCACTCTAAATTGTTTAGGAAAGCATTGCCTATATTGAACGGTACTAACCCTTATGTAACATCATCTCTGGCTACATTTATTCAGCTGTGAAATAGGGAGGTAGTACTTTTCAGAAGTAATAGACTTTAGTTGTCTCTATGATAACACAGATCTGACGGTATTATTTTGTCATTTCTTTTGTCGATAGTTTCAAGTCAGTTGCCTTGTTTTCTGGCTACTTTGTGTTAAAAAGTAATTGGAAAAAATCTATTCACCCCCTTTTATGTGTGCTGTGATGTGGATGGCAGTGGATCTGCTGCAGGCCTGGCCTGCAGCCATGCATGACATGCCATGCTTTTATGTTAATTAAAAGGGAAATAGGGATATGTTGTGGTGTTTTGGATTGTATGAAGCTCAAATTAGTCCTTGTCTCCTTTACTGCAGCTTTAAAGTACGCATTTCATTGTATATGTGGCAAATGTATAAAATACTGTGTCATGGAATTTAGTGGACAGATTTTTAAAGCAGGATTTCTGAATTCTGTATTTGGCTGATGCTCTGATGATTGATCTGATGGTATAAACACCTGTAAAATAGGAAGGGATAGTTATCTTATTGGATTAATGTGGATTAATTCATTAATGTTTGTAACAGGTTTTCAAAACCCTAGGTGCTCAAGAAATTCAAAGCTTTGTTGATATTATTTCTTCTTTTTAAATACCTTTAATGTAGTTAATGGAAGGAAACCCAAAGTACTTGCAGTACTTAAGCCAAACAATTACCTGCACTTCTCAGTGGAAGTGTTTTTGCAAAATTCAATAATAGTTTTAGCTGTTTTAGCCTTGTAGCGGGAAGGGGCTCTGGGAGTTGAAAGTGGTAGTAGGTCACAAATAAAGCAATGTCTAGAATTTCAGCTATAAAAATGAAATGCACAAAACCCTCCAGTATGCAGGGAACGTCTTAGAAGTCTTATGGTCGTAAGCGTAAACACTGCATCGGCATGTCCTGCAGGATGCGTAATTCCAGGGAAATCGCCGGTGGGAATCCTTGTTGTCCAAGCGGGAAAGCAGGGCTTTCAGGCCAGGAGCAGGGAAAGCCGGGGG
>NW_008795131.1:3460060-3484211 GCF_000699145.1 Aptenodytes forsteri | reverse complement strand
TTTGTGCTTGAAAGCCTCCCTCCATCTCTGCTTAGGAGCAGGGCATCCGCGCTGCTGGTAGCATCGCTACCATCTGTGTGCAGGGAGTGGGGAGGAGAGGAAAAAGCGGGATGTGACTTGAGATGTTGACTCAAGTAATTCGGTAAAACAAGAAAAACTGGAGAGCGAGCTGTGGGAGAAAAGATATAATCAGAGGGCGAGGACACATTGTAGGACGGTTGTGCTATGTAGCTGACGATGGTGTGACTATAGAGCTGCAGTTTGTTTTCAGGGTGTTGCAAGTCGGATCTCCAGATTCGATTTATTGGGAGGTCTTAATCTTGTTGCCTTGGGGAATTGCACGGAACTCCCCCTTAGATTTCCCTTGTCCAGAGTATCATGAAAAGGAAAAAAAAGTAATTTTAGCAAACTTAAATGGGCTGGGACAGTGTTTTTTCCCTAACTGTGCCTTGATTCCAGCTGTTTCGAGTCCTGATGGAAGGATTCGAAATGTGGCTATTTCATAAAGGGTAAATCATTAGCTCATTTTATTGTTTGAGCATCGGGGAATAGGCAGTGTACCGGACAAAATAGAAAACGCACTCAGTATCCTGAAGGTTATATAGATAGTTTGCTTAACCGCAGTAGGATAGAAGTTGGGGTCCTAAATAGGTAAGGGTAAAGGAGAGGAGAGTGACAAGACAGGTGACAGTAATCGTTCTTGTACTCTTCCTTCTCCCTGGGATCTAGTGAGACTGCAGAACTGAGTTTCTGAAAGGGATTTTTTTTTTTTTTCTTGGTATGGTTGTTGTTTATATATAATGTGTAGAGTGTGTGTGTGTATTGTGTATGCATTTCTGTATTCAAAAGCCCCAGAAAGAGGAAATATAAGAACCGTGAACAGCATATGAAGACAGGCAGGCAGGAGTGGAACACAGTAAAATTGGATCGAAAACATAGACAGTTGGGCTTGGGAGGCAAACATAAAAAGCAAGAATTGCACTTAGAGCACTGTGGGGTTTCAACGAAGTGATTCATGGGGTGGGGATTAAAGTGTCAAAACAGTTTCATTTTCTTTTTCATTTTCCTTGACTAGCAAAATAGAGAAGTTGTGCAAATGCAGATACTTAAAAAGATACGGGGGGAAGGAATAGGAAGGTTGAGGGCACACTGGTATTGGACAGAAAGGAAAGGGTGTGAATTTTAGAAGCACCAGAACTTGAGCACGACCTTGATGCTGGGGAGCAGTGGTGAGTGGCACATGACCTCCTGGGCTGCAGACTTGCATGATAAGGAGAAAGATGTGTGAATAGGGGAAGATGGTATGGGGGAGAAAGATAAGGAGTTTAGTTTTCTAGCTGTAGTATCCCTGATCTGTTGTTTGTCACTGTAACTATGTGTGAATACAAAATGGAGAGAGGTGGAGTGACAGAGTGCAGGAAATACTATTTTGGTAATGAGTGTTTAGCAAGTAGTACTTGGGTTGTGGAACCAATTTAAATTGTTGTGAGAAGCAACATAGCTCTGGCTATGAGCATTTGATGACAGTTTTAGGTAGGCTATATAGTAAACTTCTACGTAGCATGTTTGGTCTTACTGATTTCTGCTGCATGTGCATAACAGCTAGAGTTTTATGGGACAAAAGCATTTCTATATCTAGTTTATAACTTCTCATGCTATGTTACGGAATCCCAGTGCAAATTGTACTTACAGTAAATAATTTTCCATATCATCATATGCACAGCAGATCTTTAACTGTATATTAGTGACACTATGGACATGAAAAGGAGACTGGGTATTTTGGTATCTTGAAACGGGGGTGGGAGAATGGTTTGGATTTTTGGTGTAAAGGATGGAGTCTCTTGCTTCCAGTTGATGGCCCTTGGAAGAGAAGCTCATACTCAGCTGCTGTGTTAGTTCTTGGAAGCTGTGGGGTCATCCCAGCGGCCATCTCCTGTGATAGACAGGAAACATACTGATGATGAGAGTACCAGAAAAATAAAACCAGAAAAATATCCCTTTGTCATTTCTGATAATTTTTGGGTTAATTATATAGTAATAAAATTATCTGTACGCTGAAGAGTAATTTCCGGAGTAAAAGGTCTCATTTGAAGCCTGTTTCTGGCTTCAACTGGCAGTGGTAGGAAAGGTGTTTACAAGAGGCATACTCAGGAGGTCCCAGATTTTGATGTGAATTTACTGAGGATTGCATTGGTCTATGTTTCTTCGGTAGTTCATTATTTGTACAGCCAAGAGCTTGTTTTTGAATGTTGTATTTAGCTTGATACTTTAAAAATATTTTTCGGCATTACTAGTTACAATTTAGAAAGAGTTGCATACTTCTGCTTTGGTTATAACTCTTCCCATTAAATTTAATTAAAGCAATAAAAGTCATAATATTTTCATCTCTTGTGTAATAACAAGTTTTTTTGTAATAGTCACTGCAAAGTCTTAATTTCAGGATTATTCTTAGAAATGTTTAAGAGTTTATGTATGTATTCTTATCCGAAAAGGACCTAGACCACTTGAGGCAATGCAGATTTTCAGGATAATGTAAAATTTTTGTGGTCTATTGCTGTATTAAAAGTTCATACAGCATTTTTTTGAAAGCTTAATAAGAATTTTGAAATCAAACTAATTTGAAATGAGGTATTGTAGTTTGAGTTCATGTATATAAAAACAGTGAAATAAAAATGAAATATTTTCTTTAGCAATTTTTGATTCCTGGAATAATCCTGAATCATTCTCAAAAATAAACAGGAGCAGAACTTCCACAAAGGCATTTTGGAGCAGTCTGTGTGTTTCAGATCACACGCCGACCATCAGAAGTGAATTTGCTTTTTAGGCTGTGGCAGAGTGTTTTTTTTTTTTCTGTTACAGCTGGGGTCTCCAGGTGTAGGATCCATATCTTGGTGTAACGGATATACTGTTTGGGATGGGTTGTTTGTTTTAAACCAATTCCTACCCCTCTCTCCGGCCCTTCCACCAGAAGGGTGAAAAAAGTAAGAAGTAATTGCAGGTTGTGTGTAAACAACTTACAGTCTTGGAAAGCTGCATGGATTTGCCTGTTGAAACTGTCTGCTGCTGTAAGGAACAAACTAGATTATAAATTTGATAGCTTCAGATAGCTTGAACACTTAACATGCATTCCTCTTTTTTCTTTTATCTTTTTTCTTTTTTTTTTCTCGGAAGAGTGGGAAGTGCATCTGTTAAACTGGAAAATGTGGTATTTTGTGGGCAGGTATTGTGAGCGTCTGTAACAGGCAACGTTGTTAGTACCCTGCTAGACACAGATGTGGGTTTACCTCCTACTCTCCATTTGCATCAGCTGGTTCAGTGTGTGCACTGCACTGTTTTGTAAATGATGAGATTTCCAGATCCAAAGCCCCCTAGCTGTAGTAGAGTCGTGTCTGTCCTGGGATGTATCGGTGTTCCTAATACATAGCTTAATAATTAATGACAATAAATACAGAACTAGGGGTACAGGCCCACACGGAAACTTCAGCTAACTTTGTTTTCCCAGAGGGCTACCTAGAGGTATTTCTCTGTTGCTAAAGTTGTAGAAATGGCATGTCATCCAGGGACATTTCGGGTATATCTTTGAAGTGTGACTTTTGTTTTGAGAGCTTTGTTGTAGTTTCAGGTTTTTTTTTTTTTTAATCTGTCAACTTGTGGTATGAAAAATGGGCAATAGTTTGCTCTGAACTTACTGAAGTAAAGTTCTAAACTCAAAAGTGGATGGCATTTAATATTGTTACTTTGAAGGGATGTCACTAATGCCAGTTGTGTGCTTAAGAAAAAGCTTGTGTTTCTATTGGAGCTGGTGTGGACAGGTAGGGAAAGAAGTGTTACATGTGTATTTAAATAAGAATGACAACTGGAGCTGATGTTTCTACAAAAGGAAGAGTTTAATGCACTGTTACTCTCAACTGTTAATTAGTGTATGTTCTCAGTTAATTTGTTAGAGAAGAAAATGCCTTTTGATCATACCTGATCATTTGGCCTATGGTGGTATCTTAAGAAAAAAAAAAAAGGCCTATATTTCTTTTATAAGTCAAAATAATATTTTGTCTTGTATCTAAATACAAGGAAAAAAAAACCCAAGGTAAGAAGAATAGGCTTTAAAAATAGTATTTGGCGAGTTTTGCTGGGTCACGGTAGTATGTAGAAAAAGAATTCAACCAGGAAGAAAACTTTCTTGATGATAGTGTCCTGCATATGTTTGTTTTTAGGAGTTCCGCATAGTTTGCACTAAAATGTTTTTTATTTTTTCAAATAAATAAAGGGAAAAGAATTATGCAACCAAGTCAAATTTCATGAAGCAAAACACTTTATACTTCCTGTCCTAGGCAGCAGGTGACAATTTCAATTTGCCAGCTGATGTGCCAGCTGCAAAACCGGTTGAGTTACAAAACTGAGTGAAGGGTAGTGTTTTTCAAGTAGAGGGAAAAATTGTTTTAGAAAGATGTCCTATTGCTTAAGTTACAAGATTGATGAAAACATGCTCCTGATGTGTGGAGGAGTCGGGTAGGTGACTTTGACTTTTATACTTGAGCTCAGAAGAAAACTCGGGGGTTTTGACACTTTTGTTAATTTCTGATGAGACACAATCTCTATAAAGAAAGGAACATGCTATGATATATATAATACTTATCTCTAAACAGGAGCGAGGCATAAACCAAAATCCCTTGATGATAGGCAGATCTAATTTCTGGTTCTGTTGGAGCCTAAAATCTGAGGCTGCTGTATCATTGTCTTTCTCGTAAGTGGGTGATTTCACTCTCTGTGCTCTTCATTCCCATAAAGACTGATTTGACTCTCTAATATATTTTATTGCTATTGAGGGGTTGTTACATTGACAGAAACTCATTAGTTGCAGCTTGTTTTCTGTTAAGAGCATGGTTGAAGTCCTCATTACCACTTGGCTTCCTCCCTCATTTGCTTTCCATTTGGAATGTGTTAGATTTAATATCCACAGTTAAAATTGCCAGATAAAGTACTTCCAATAAGCTGATTGAATGTTTGTGTTCTTGAAATAAAGCTACTCCTAGGGAGAAAGTGTATTTTAGTATTTAGAACACAAAGCTAGAACTGTGTTAGAACTTAAAACGTTTAAATTATGCTGGATATCCTGGTAGCTAACACTGAGAAAATGCAGCTTTTTTCATCAGACTCTCTATATAATTCTGCTTCTCCTTCAGCACGTCTTCCATGTCTTCTCTTCCTTGCCTCGGGCATCTGAACATCATTCAGTGGCACTAGAACTTACTAAGTTCCTAATCTTTTGCATCTGCTTAAGACTTTTGAAGTTTAAAATACCTATTTTCACAGAGGGGAAGGCCCAACTGTGTTTTGGTTTTTTTCTTGTGTATTTGTTGTGCCATAGGAGAATAAATAATGTAGTACCGTGGCAGTCTGGCTTGGGTATTTCCTGCAAACAGAATGTGTATCACAGAGGAATTTTTATATTGCACTGTACAAGCGTGACTTGTGAAGTGCAGAAGATAGAATGTGACAAGGGGATGAGTCTCCCTTCTGAGTTTGTCTGAAGACATGAGTGGGTGCAGTGAAGAAGAAACATGAGGTTGCTGTTGACAGTTGAAATCAACCGATAACTGGGAACTTGAATTCTGTTTTCTGAGGGTACTGAAGTAGGGATGAGGACTGGTATGGCTAATCTTTCTTAACTGGGATTTTGTCTCGGTCATTTTGTGGAGTTTTGGAAGAAGAGGAACTTGCGTGTGTAGACACAAAAATAGACAAGAAAAGGTGTGAAAGAGAAATTTGGATTGGACATAAGTGGGGAGTGTGGTGTAATAGGAAATTAACATAAGTGTTTTGAGGGCAAAGCAGTTGAGAAAGAAGATTTCCCTAAGCATATGTAGTTCGCGGTAGTATAGGTATTTTGTTGTTCTGAATTCAAGGGATATCTTCTGCGGAAGATTTGATGTTGGGTTATGGGTAGCATATTTAAATAGTCTGCATTATTCAGCCCTCCAAAAGGAAATGTGAATAAAACAGTTGAGATGTTATTCAACTGAAAATGTTGTTCACCATATAAAAGTAAAATAGCATTTTCTTTCCTTCTGAGGGGGTCAGGAATGTCCAGACAAGCTGATTGCCAGTCAAATATCCAGACAAAATGACCTAATTCATGACGTTTCTACTGCTTCAGACAGGGAAGTGAACAGTAGATCTTAACAAGACGCTTGATTGATCCCGTTCAACACTCAAGAAGCACATCTTCCCCCATATTCTTCTAGTGATGCTTGGAGTATTAAACCGGAGGAGACAGTTTTTTTAATCCTATCTCAGTGCTTTGATACTGGCTTTAGATATATGTATCAATTTAAGCTGTAGCTAGGGGAGTGATGTTAAGGGGGGGACGACCTGAGGATACTAGTTTGCCCGGCCATACTATAGTTAAGTACACTCTGTATTGTAACATTACGCAAGCCTCTGTGACACACCCTTCATCTTGATCTTCAAAACATTACCAGTTCCACAGAATTAAAAACAAAGGTATTTTTATTTGCTTTTTTTTTTTCTCATTGCAGCAGAGTGGCCGAAGACCATGACAGGTCTGCCAAGCACGTCAGGAACTACTGCCAGTGTGGTAATTATCCGTGGGTCAAAGATGTATGTTGCTCATGTTGGCGATTCAGGAGTGGTGCTGGGAGTCCAGGATGACCCCAAAGACGACTTTGTGAGAGCTGTGGAGGTGACACAGGACCACAAGCCGGAACTTCCCAAAGAAAGGGAGAGAATTGAAGGCCTTGGGGGCAGGTAACTGTCTCTGCTTTTTACTTCAGGTTTGATCTGTGGGTGCTATTTGTGTCTTTCTGACTAAACTAGGCTTAAGCTTGCTTGTTTTTGGGGGGGGCAAGCAAGCTGGTAAATCTCATAGTCTATTTATATTCCTTCCCTCGTTATGCTCTGTTTTTTTTCTAGCTTGTTGGGGAGTAAGTTATAGTGATCCTCTGTGACACAGGTGTACTTTTTGCTAGTGGTTTCCGGTATAAACAAAATTGTAATTTCCTGGTGGATTCCCATGCAGCTGAGGTGTGGTTACAATTCTAAATGTTCACTGAAAACTTTGAAAGTGGGGATACTGATATTTGACCTATTTTTCATTAAAATCTGAGGGGGGAAAAAATTGCCTTTCCATATAGATAAGGATATGAGCTCTGGAATATCCATTTTGTCAAATGGTGGAAACACAGCAGTTTTGACAAAAAATACTCTATACTCATGCATTCTGCGTTGTTCCTGAGGTGACGGTGGCAGCTGTTGAGTAGGCTCTTCAAAGCTTCTGTTTAAGGAACATAAAAAAAAAAAAAATCTTAGATTTGAAACAAGAGACTGTATTTGCTGTGTTTAAATATACACTGAAAATGTTAGGATACCGCATTTTAACATGTATCTTTACATTAGTAATTTCTTCACTGTCAGGCGCTGGCAGATGGTTAGAACATCTCCAAGTTGTGGTTGATGTGTGTTCCCTGTGACTGAGGAGGAAAGCAGGCAGGTTTATCAGATGGCACTAATGTTTTGAGACAAACCTCAGGGCTCGCATTTGGCGTAGCTTCACAGGAGCTCTCTGTTCTTTCGTTCTACAGTACTGCACCAGATGGATGGGCACAGTTTCCTCCTCTTAGCAGTTCAGAGGCAGAGATCACTGAAGGTTTTCCTGTTGACATCATTCATACGAGAACCCTGTCAGCTCATTAACCTTCAGATATTTGTATCTCTAGCAGGTGGAAGTCGACCAGTTAGCTGTATTAGGGATGGTAGCTTTTCAGAAAGGGTAACTTGCAGTTTTGCTAGGTTAGTACTTCTAAGTGTATGGGTTTCCAAGCTGTGTATCTTGGGGATTGAAAGTCTCTGGAGCCTCAAAGAAGAATTCCCTGGAACTCATTTCATTCTGCCTTAATGAGCTGTAGTTAAATTAATGCCACATAATATATGAAAGTAACATTTAAATAGAAGCACTGGGCTGAGACAAACAGAGGCTGCTGCTATTTGGGCAGGAATGGTTAAAAAAATCTTCCAAAAAAAAAAAAAAATTTTTATTGGTGCTCCTTCTGTTTTTTCCAGGCTGGCTGTTGCAGCCTATTGTGAGGCAAATGGTAGGAGTGAGATGGAACTGTGCAACTATGCTTATTAATGTCTTCTCTTCCATGAGAATGAATTGGGAAAAGTTAATGGGAGAGCATAATTGAATCTTTCATTAAAAATGGTATTTTCCTAGTAACAGTCTCTAAGCGTGGGATGAGATCTTCTCTCAGATAATGACTGAAGTTAGCTTTGTGTGGTCATTAGTTGTACAAATGGATGAGATCAATTTTAGGATGTGGTGTTTGTGACTTTGCCGCACTGTGCATGTGAAAGGATGGAACTAAACATGCCCTTGTTGTTAAAGCCTTTGAAGTCTCAGGAAGTGCATCTTGAATAGCTTCAGTATGAGGAATCTTGAGGCTGTTCCAGAGCTTCTCAGTTTCTAATTACCAATGGCTGTTCCTTGGATAAAAGTTAGCTTTTAAGTATCTAGTTCTTAACTTGGTTGGGACCAAGCTTTGCTAGTTCTTTGCTCCATTACCTTTTCTTGCTTGATGGCTCATAATCCCTCTCTTCTTCTTTCCCTGCCTCCCCTGCCCCATAACAGCTGCCCCATTTACTTGCTCTGTAGCTTCTCCTTTGACCCTTCTAATGCCATCTGTGAGAACTAAAACCAGTGCTCAGTGCCTTAGAGCAGGTGTTAACATTCAAATGCAGAGCTGTTTCTTCCTATCTCCTGCTTTCAGCAGATAGCAACTATGAACAATTCCTCTTTTATTTCTGCCTCGTGTTGGTGCACCATTAAGGAAATCCCTACAGGAGGCTGTTCCTTTCTGTTTTGTTTTTTCCACTGTACTGTGCTGCTCTTTACTGCTGAACTTTGGCAGATGGAGAAAACTGAAGGAGGAACTACATGATATTTCCACCCCAGTGAGTTGATGTTGATGGTCCTCATCTGAGGAAAGCAAATTCAGTTTTGCTTTTTCTCCGACAGATTAAAAGATACTCTTACATCTGGTTGTTGCAGCCAGCCAGAATTTCTTCCAGGTCTTCATTCCCCTGCTTTTTCTTCTGCCCTTCATCTCTCACTTTTCCCTTTGGCTTAATATGGAATGAAACTATCTAAGTGATACCGTGTGTTTTGAAATACTTAATTGTGCTGTGGACTCCCCTGCTGAGGGTGCTGTCATTATTGACTCCATGTTTGCATATTTAACTGGTTTTGTGTCATTGAAACTAACTTTCATGCTTTCATTTCCATTCCTTTTTAACCCCTGCCTCTTTCTGATGGTTTTAGCGTGATCAACAAGTCTGGCGTGAATCGTGTCGTTTGGAAGAGACCCCGCCTGACTCACAACGGCCCTGTGCGCCGCAGCACCGTCATTGACCAGATTCCGTTCCTGGCAGTTGCTAGAGCACTTGGTAAGTTATGCTCATGTTTGGAAAGTGAGACACCACTGCATACAGGCCACCAGAACGGAATTATACTCTGCTTTGCCAAAACACATAGTTTAGAGGGATTTACTCGCTTGCCTTGATTACAAGGCCTTCTGAAAGTCTGGGCCTTTTTAAAGTATTTTTAATACAATATGGATTTCATTTTTCAAATAAAGCTGTAGAAGGTGTTATTGGTGAGTGAAGGACTTGCCCTACAACATGCAGGATTTTAAATATCCGTCTTACAAGGATGGTACTTCATTTCTGTTGCAAATGAAAATGTACAAAGCAGTATGTGTCTCCAAGATGGGAGAGCACATTTGTCTTTTTCCTTACTGAAATAGTAGGACTGTAATTTTTGACTAGGTGGTGGTAGGAGTAAGTTTTGCTGCATAGCATACGAATTACTTTGGTCTTCCTTTTGCGGTGAATCTGTTTTCTTTCAAGACTTAGCGTAGAATGAACAAAGGAATGAAAGTCAAGTCTGTGTTTTATCTATAACTTGCCTTTGCAAGGGTATTAGTAATGGGAAACTATCTTTGAGGAAGACTTTATTCAGGGGATAAAAAGGCATATTACAGTACCTAGCAAACTTGTTATGAATGGTTTTTGGGAAGTACTTCATAACTTAATCTTTGAATGCCTCTTGCCCCTGAGTGTTGCTGGTTTTTGGTCAGTTTTTTCCCTTAAATTTCATTGCAGAATTCCAGTCTTCTGTAGTTCATTTTCTTTCCTTCCTTCTTCCCTTTGCCCCAGTGAAGAATTCTCTATCCAGATGTACCCAGTATAGGTTCAATTTCATGGAAATGTGGTATCATATTTTTACCTGTGAAAACTGTCCTGTGACTTAATGTCTTCTTGGCAAGCTTGACAGTTACGTGACAGTGTTGTCAGTGTTCCTAGATCAGCTGGCAGTGTGTCATGGGGACAGTCCGTTCTGGGACCATGGTCATCTTGATAATTGCATAGCATTACTGTGTCTTATTTCAAAGGCAGTGATACAGTTTCACGTGGATTTGTCCAGCGTTAAGAAGAATTTTGCAGTGATAACTAACATTGTAAAAGATAGCCAACTGTGACTCCTTCCTTGATATATAGCTAGGTGGCTGAATGGTGATCTTTCAATAAAAATAAAATTTTAATTTTGTGGACATTTTTCTCTATCTTATGAGTCGTTATTATGTGTCATATTTTAGGCAAGATAGATGCTTATTTTATGGTTAGTAAAACTGACTTGAGAGTTTGAGAAATCCTTCAGAGTTAATAGATGACTAGCAAACAGATCTTCATTCACTGAGCAACATATTCCTCTTTCCCTCTTTTCTGCAGAAGGGTACATGTTCCTCATAGATTACAAAAAGTGTATGCTTAATTTTGATGAATCTTTCATTCCTATGATTGCAAGTTTATTGTTTGTCTAAATAGCTCGATGACTTTTGATGTGATTCCTCTCAGCGAGTTGAACAAAAGGATTTGGCTGGGTTTTGTGTGCAGATGGGAATTCAAGGAATGGTGCATCTGCTAGCCCCCTATTGCATTCTCTCCAGTTACGTGGATGAAGAGGATTACTGGAGAGTCTCAGGTCCAAGAAATGAGAACACCTATTTTTTAACAATTCTTGGTTTCAAAAGTTAGCAGATGTGAAAGCTTAAAAGAGGGCTCTGGCGTCTTCAAATCATGGAGAAACAGGTTTACAATGTGACAAGTGTTTTGGTGTTTGCCTGCTCAAGGAGCCTCCGTAGGCTCTTTGCATCCCCTTCTGAGGAGGTATGACAAACCTCCTGGAAAAAGGAACACAGCTGCTTCGCTCTGTAGGACCCAGATGGTGCACAGACGCTCACAGTTTGGAAACAGGATTTAACTTCATTCTGAGGCCAGCATGCCCCTTACGCTGCTTACAAAAGACCTACCACGACTAAAGCCATTTGCATTCATGCTGTTGAGGCCTGCTCGACCTCTTGGCTGGCTCCCAGATTGCTACCCTGGTTGGCACAGTACTGCTGTGTTGGAGCTTCTCCAGGCGGAGTAATAACTGTCAGTGTTGACATGTACTGGTTACCAATACTCTAGTCAATCCTGCTAAGATCCAGCACAGTGATTCTTTTTGCTAAGTCCAAACTTGGTTGTTATTCTTGATAGAAATCCCATCCAGATCCCAGACTGGACAATAACTGGACAATAATTTTTAGTAGGAGAGCAAGAGTCTCTCAAGACTCTGCTCTGCACCGTGGAGAGAAACCTAGAGTTGTGAATTTACTATCTTTAAAGTGGGAAGATTATCTAATTAAAAACCCTAAAATTTAGAATGTAGGTGGTGTTGGGGTTTTTTTTTAAGTTTTCTTTCTCTTACAACACTTTAAAATATGTTGATGTACTCTCATCCATCATCCAGTCCTTAAGTCTAGCACTCATTGTAAGGAGTACAGCAGAGGTTTTAGAAATAGCAGGAATAAAACGCTGTGGAAAAGTATTGCATTGGTCAAATATTTGGACAGCAGAAAGGATACTGGTGCAATAGAAGTCCTTCTGGCCAGATTAATTCCGTTGACATTCCCTTTACTGTTCTGATTGTCTACAGTGTCTTTCTGCCCTACAATAAGCATTTGTGGTATGCACTTTTTATTACCACTGCTTCTTACGACAGTAGTGACTGTATGTAAGTAACGTTTATTTTATTTATAGCCCCATAACAAGCCAGAAATATTTAGGCTTCATGCTGCCTCTGTAAAGTATCTGTATGCTGCTTTTACTGTATACAGGTTTTAAGTCTTCTAATGAAATATTTTAAACTGTAGCGGAGTGTTCTGCATTTTAAGCATAGCTACTTCTGTTAACCTTTTCTGGGCAATGAAAACATCTTTCTTTATACCAATTTGCCTTGTAATAGATGCTTATGAATCCCGTGCAATCTCAGAATTGTTCACCTCAGGACTTGCTACCCATTCTGATCAGAAGAGCATTTTGTTTCCTTAGAGTGTAATCGTTTGAGTAAGTTTCCTGGCACCCATAGTTTCATGGTAACTGTCCATTTTATATGCCTGTCCCTGAAACAGGTGTGAGGTAACTCAAATTACTTGAAATCCCTTTGCATAAGTCAAGGCTGTGAGTGTGCAAATTGCTGGGATACCATAGAGCAGATGCTCAGGGGCAACAAGCCATCATGTAACTTGCTTGTGTGTTTCGAAGAGTCTGTGTATGTTGTTGCATCATGTATTAGTTACTGTCTCCCTGTGGAGACAGTAACTGCATGTGGCACTCGGGAAGGCATTGTAGGCTCCCATGAGCATGTTTGCGTGCGCATGTCTTGGGCACAGAATGCTGAGAGGGGAAATAACCTGCTCAGCGGTTGTATAACAGAATAGCAAGATACATGGTAGCAGAAAGGTTACATTTCAGCTATAACATCTGTCTAAATAGATTAACTTAGACCTGTTTCTGGGACGATAAGCACAAAGCTGTAAGTGTACGTGATGTGTGTTTTATTCCCATGTGTTGAACCCATTGTGGAAAACTGGAACAAAGAGTTTTGATCTTTGGAGACCAATTTTGAAGTAAAATCTGGCCATGTGTGTAACTTTCAAAGGTGGTATACAAAGCAGGGGAAGTACAGAAAAGCTACAGTCTGAGCTCTGAGTATCTTATTGTATAACTTGAAACAAGAACAGAATGTAGAAACAAGCAGACAAATGGTGTGATTAATCACTGAGCTTTGTAGGTTGACTGTAAGTGTAACCTAAACTCACTGTAGTTTTCTTAAGTTGCTATTTAAGTTCATATCCCCAGCTGTCCCCCAGCCTGATCAAGCTGACTGGTAATGCGTGGTGTGATGGCAGAAATGGGTCTTGATTGTTTTTTGAATTGCATAAGCTAGTGAGTTATATTTAAGTACTGCACAGCGTTTTCCAGGTTTTATTGATAATTGCTTTTTTATTTCATCTATATAAACAGACAAACTTGAGATGCATTTGGGATTCTAGCCTTGTCCTAGGGATGTCTTGTTCTAGCTTGTATAACTTTCTTCACCCCCAAGACAAAATATATACATATGCCTGTACAAAAATGTAGAGTATGTACTTTACTTTGCAGATCTGTGTGTTATATGGATCATGTGAAGGCATCTGCGGATCCATGTAGCTCCAATGAGAATGTTTGGGGCTGTGGAGGTCTCTCTGCGTGCCTCTTTAGCTCTCTCTTCTTTGGCAATATAGAAAAGCAATAATAAAACTTTTCTCCTAAAGGTAGAACTATCCAGGTTTGGTCAGTGCATTCTTCTGTTTTACCCCTTGTCTTCAGCTAAGCAAATGCTATCTAGGATTGTCTTTTAAAGCTTGAAATTCCTCTTTAGTGTTCATTTGAAGGATTTAATTCAAGGCCAGAAATTGTGAGTAGCTTTCTGCATGCCATTTTAGCTCTTCACCTCTACTTTTGCATACCAGTTCTTGCAGGCTTTTCTCATGCAGTGTGCTCTGATGTAGCCCTAGACAGACACCTTTTTTCCTCTTTTGCCTGTGATTTTGCTCACTTACAAGCAGAGACGAGCAGTCATGGTGAAGACTGCCTTATGAGCAGCTTTTAATTCACCTTTCATTTTAAATGCAATTATTTGTTTAATTTGCTGTTGAAATACTGTTCTCTTGCCTGTGCTTTCCTTTTCTACATAGTGTTGAGGGTGGCATTCTTTCAACAGGTTTGACTGAAATAATATGTAAAAGAAGCTCCTAAAAAAGTACTCCTAAAGGAGCAATGAAAGTTTTAAAGCCTCGAGTGCTACCTGTGCAACTTTCCTGCTTGCTGCTACCTCCATTTTTGTCCCCATCCCTCAGACCGAACTGTCTTTAATCATTCCTGGGTTGTATGAATGGGACATTGCGTTGCATTCATCTTTAGACTGCCAAAGATGCCCTCTTGTGGCTATAGGACTAGGTTGCCACGAGTTTTGGTGAAAACGCTTTCCACCCCAGCTCAGCCTTGAATGGTTTTAAGCGGTTACTGTTTGTATCCTTGCTGAGATTTGTCTCGCTTCCTAGCAGCGCTGCCTCATTGACAGCGAAAAAAGGAAGTTCTGCAAGTCTTCTCTTTGTACTAACAGACCTTTTAGATAAACCTTTGATTTAAAAAGATCTGGGATTAATCAAACTGGGTTTTCATTTTGACTGACTTATAAAAGTAAACTTTTCTTTCCTCTATTAAAACCAAAAGATATTTTTGTATTCAAAACAGCATGCTCCAGAAACATAAATGACAGTCTTGATTTATGTGACTTCTGGACGTACTTTTGCTATAAGGCGGCTTTGGGCTTAATCCAGTCCAGTCTACTTATATGATGGGTGTTTTTGTTTGTAACTTCAGTTACTTTCTTGGCAGCAGCTGAGTTACAAGTAGTTTTTTTTCCATTGTATTTTAAAAGGTAATAGTAAGCAGATAAGATAGACTACATATTTTGATGTTTTTATGGGTAGTTAAATTAGTTTCCTGCTCCTTTAGTATATGATTTCAAACATCTATTTTTCATTTTGTAAGATGCAATGTAATTTTTGTGTAGATCTCTGTATATTATTCTGGTTCGAGTCATGACTAAGAAACAGGTATGATTTTTCTGGAAAATATGGAAGGAACTACATTAATACCATTCTTTTTGGTTTGGAAAAGAAATATGCAAGCATCACACCAAAAGAAATATTCCTGATCTGTAAGTTTTTAGAGAACAAGATTGTTAAGTTTTGTAAGTGTTTGGTTTTTAATTCAGAACAAAAATAGTATGGCTCGCAAAGTGAAGTCTGAGAACCTGGCATTCCAGTTCTGTAATACTAGCCTTTGGCATATCACATCATCTTACTATCTTGGCTTCCCAGTCTGCTAAAGGGTCGCTTGTCTGTCTACTTGCTTTGGGACAGAATTAAAGATTTCAGAGCACTTTGAAACGCCTAGGGAAAAGCATACTCTGCGCTCTGGCTTACTTTCCTTTCCCTTTTTCCTTCCTGGAATTGTAACAGAGTGCCATGTAAAGTGGCTCTTCCTAAGTTTGTCGTCTATTCCTCAGCCGCTGTGGATGCTGTGCTCTCCAGCTGGCCAGAGAAAGATACACAGCTGACATGAGTATTCTATCTATGCAGCAGCTCTAAAAAGCATTGACTCAATCTGTGGTGCTCTGCCCTTTAGGAAGATAGATAAATAAAAATAGTGCCTCACTCTAGTGACATGGGTTGGCCTTTGCTAGTTTGGAGTTGAAGGATCTGTGAGAATTATTCTTTTAAGTGAAGGTACTCTTTATGCAGTACTGTTCTACCAAGGATCACTTGCCTGCTTGATTAGTCTGAGTTTGGGTTTATGGGAGTGGACTGACGAAAGATGAACACCGAAGGCAATTTTCCCTTTTCTTTAGGGCAATCGCAAGTACTGGTTGTTTCCTTCTAGGCTGAGGAAGGAAGAATATGGATTTTTCTATATGCCTCAGGCTTCAAATACACTTTGTGGAATTTTTCCTGGGTCAAAGAACAAAAGCTTTATTTTTTTTCAGTTCGTGACATCTAGAGCTCCATTTAGCTTTCAGTAGCTCCAGACTTGTCTGGAGCTGGTCAGTTAATACCTGATTGTGCTTTAATGCTGTTCCATCATACAACTTTGGAAATAAATTATTGTGTATTTCCTAGAGGTTTTTGAGCTTGAATAGATGATGAGTACAGTTGAATTTAAAACTCATGGAGATTCAGTTCTTACTGTACGTTTACAGCAAACTTGGAATGCTGCTTTGACAGAGGTGATGCCACAGGAGATTATTTGAAAGAATCCATTTTGCCGAAAAATGTGTGTTTAATAAACTTAGTCTTTGAAGCTGCGAGTCCTTGGTCTAGTTCCCCTTCACTATTTGCTTTCAGGAAAAATTACTTTCCTCTTGTAGTATCTAATTTCCCTCTTTCTGCCCCCTCCCCAGTTAAGAATGATGGTAGTACCGTAGACATGTGGCTTAGCTGCAGATTTGCACCTGGATTTGGCCAAAGATGTAGACTACTATTGCCAGGTAGTCTGGCAGCTGTTCTAAGGCAAATCATGACATGCCAGCTATTAATTGTGGTGTCAAGCCCACACCTCAGTGTATAGTTCCACCATGGCCTTCAGAAGGGCAACTCATTGTGGAGGAGAGACACTGAGGTTGGAAGGCTTTCAATGGCAACTAGGAAGGTTGGGCTCCTGGTCAGGGGCTTAGCCTGTGATTTGTGAGGTGTGGATTCATCTTATGTGTTCCCAGAATCTCTGTGTGCCCTTTGGCAAGTTTATAATCCTTGGAGTCCCCTTTATCACCGATCCGATATTCCCCATTATCCCCATGAGGAGCCTTCTTCCTCTTGGAGGAAGATTCTCTGAAATCAGTGTGATTATTACTTGGCTGTTTTCTCGGGAAGAGCAGCAGATGGGCATGGTGACATGTGCGTAGATGAACCAAAATTAAATAGCATCGGGTTATTTTTATCATACAGCACAGTATTTTTAATTAAAAAAATGATTCAGCTAATAACATTTGAGTATGAACAAACTAGCAAATAAAAGTGTAAAAATATTATGCATGTTGGAAATTGATGCTGCCACTGATTCCAAGATCTGGCTGTTATAAGACCCTAAGCTCTTGTTTATTTTACCTGCTGTGTCCATGACAGACATGATGTGAAGAACTCTCGGTGCATGAAGACTTTTCGTGGCAATTCATATACAATAATTGCTGTGCTGGAGCTCAGCTCTTCTGTTACAGTATTTATTTTGATCTTGTTGCCAGCTGGCTTGCTTTGTTGTGAGTCTGCGGAGGGAGAGTGCACCTCTACACAAGCAGGCTTGGCTTTTAATTAGCACTTATTAAAAGCATGTGTTTCTGTCTGCCGCTGCTGCAATGAAGGTGAATTGGTGCTTTAATGAGGATGGACCATCCACGCTTGCTATGGTGAAGTGGAGTAATTGAGTTGAAGTATTCCCTTTCCTGATTCTGGAAAAGTCTTTTCAACTGGTTGATAGCTTAAGGCAAAGCTAATGGAAGGAAGTAGGAAGAGAAAAAGCTTATTTATTATCTTTAAAAGGGTGGTGATGGACACGGAAGAAGGCTACAGGCATGCTTTCTGAAGCCAGCAAAAAGCAAAGAAAAAAAACCCTGACAAAACCTTACTCTTAAACTGGAGTTCTTAAGCTTCTGTATGCTTTTCAACTTTGACATTTTAATTAATTTCTACTTTTAAAGCCTTGTGTTCTGCACAGAAAAATCTAGCCACTGCTTGCAAATAATAATGTTACTTTTTGTTGCTTATCACTATAGGAAGCTATGTATGAACACGGGGGGGGGGGAGGAAGAGAAGGTGTTAACGCAGCATAATACCATTCTTGATTTAAAGGTCCAACCTTAGGAAAAAGCTTATTTTTTTCAAGTATACCTGATAAATGAAATAAATTTATATGGAAATGCATTTTTCTCTTGGAGTGGTTTTTACTTGAGGATGGTTTGGAGGAAGCACTCGAACCAGTAGATGTTTTGATTCAGATGTGGTGTTCAGATTCAGTTCAGGCCATCGTTACTGGTGAGGTGACCCCAAACTCGTTCGCATAGCAAGAAGGATTTAAAAATAGAAAGGTTCACTGCTTGAGGCCTTCCAAGGGAGAGGCTTTAGCTCTCATTTTCTGCTTTCCTGCTGGAACCCAGGCACTGCTTGTGTTCCTGTGGCTTCTTTCCAACTCCAAAATTTGGCACGTGGTGTTCAGCTGGAAAGACACTCTAACGCAGCACTGCATGGCTTTGAAAGTGATGCTAATGCTGTGGAGAGAGGAGGAAGGGGAAAAAAGTTAATAGGGAAAGGCTTCAGACTCTCCTCCTTTGCCCTCTTCCTTTGTTACTTCTCTGTGGCACCTGCATGCACAAATACATACACAGCAAGACAACCGTGTGTTTCTGTATTGCTTGGATGGCTGTGGAGGAGCTCAGGTGTGTTGGTTTTGGTTTTTGTTTTTTGTTTTTTTTTTAAAAGAAAAAAAGGCAGTTTAGCACCTTGAGTGTGAAAAGGTGGGGTTTTTCATTTGGGGTGGGTTTTTTGTTTTTTTTTTAAAAGAAAAAAAGGCAGTTTAGCACCTTGAGTGTGAAAAGGTGGGGTTTTTCATTTGGGGTGGGTTTTTTGTTTTTTTTTTAAAAGAAAAAAAGGCAGTTTAGCACCTTGAGTGTGAAAAGGTGGGGTTTTTCATTTGGGGTGGGTTTTTTGTTTTTTTTTTAAAAGAAAAAAAGGCAGTTTAGCACCTTGAGTGTGAAAAGGTGGGGTTTTTCATTTGGGGTGGGTTTTTTGTTTTTTTTTTAAAAGAAAAAAAGGCAGTTTAGCACCTTGAGTGTGAAAAGGTGGGGTTTTTCATTTGGGGTGGGTTTTTTGTTTTTTTTTTAAAAGAAAAAAAGGCAGTTTAGCACCTTGAGTGTGAAAAGGTGGGGTTTTTCATTTGGGGTGGGTTTTTTGTTTTTTTTTTAAAAGAAAAAAAGGCAGTTTAGCACCTTGAGTGTGAAAAGGTGGGGTTTTTCATTTGGGGTGGGTTTTTTGTTTTTTTTTTAAAAGAAAAAAAGGCAGTTTAGCACCTTGAGTGTGAAAAGGTGGGGTTTTTCATTTGGGGTGGGTTTTTTGTTTTTTTTTTAAAAGAAAAAAAGGCAGTTTAGCACCTTGAGTGTGAAAAGGTGGGGTTTTTCATTTGGGGTGGGTTTTTTGTTTTTTTTTTAAAAGAAAAAAAGGCAGTTTAGCACCTTGAGTGTGAAAAGGTGGGGTTTTTCATTTGGGGTGGGTTTTTTGTTTTTTTTTTAAAAGAAAAAAAGGCAGTTTAGCACCTTGAGTGTGAAAAGGTGGGGTTTTTCATTTGGGGTGGGTTTTTTGTTTTTTTTTTAAAAGAAAAAAAGGCAGTTTAGCACCTTGAGTGTGAAAAGGTGGGGTTTTTCATTTGGGGTGGGTTTGGGTTTTTTTTTTTCCTTCTATGAGCAGGGCTCGTTAGGGTCTGCAGGGCAACATACCATCGTGATGCAGATTGACATCTAATGCTGTATATGATGTTGGGGAGAAAAAGGGTGTTATGTGATCCTCCCCCCCCCAAACCTCAACCTAGTTGTATAAACTGTGCCAAGATTCCCTGTACAAGAAGTAAGGATTTTGTCTCCAGTATTTAAACTGTACCAATAACTGGAAAGGCAGATTTTTCCAAGTTTGGTGTGGGTTCAACAAAGTAAGGCTTTACTTCTGTTTAAGGAGACCTTTAGTTGTTCTGATAGGTTTTAGTTTGGATATTGAGGTTTCACTGTTTTCTAGGTATTAATCTGTTATATTTCCCTTTTTTCTGAAAATCTTAGTTTTAAGAGAGTAGAAGACCTCCTATAAACATAGGGTGGTTTGAATGTGTTTTTATTTAAATTGCTACATGTTAATAAACATGATTGGAAAGTGACAGCAGTAGAACAGTAGTTGTGCTGAAATCACTTTGTATTACTGTTGGTGACTTGAGACTGGTGGTAATTGTTTTCACGGGAATGTTTTTCTGTAGTTTCCAAGATTCATATTTTCATGTGTAATGTAACAATTCAAAAGCATTTTCTTCTTCGCTAGGTGATCTTTGGAGCTACGACTTCTACAGCGGTGAATTTGTTGTGTCTCCTGAACCTGACACTAGTGTGCACACAATTGATCCCCAGAAGCACAAATATATTATCCTTGGCAGTGATGGACTGTGGAACATGATCCCACCTCAAGATGCCATCTCCATGTGCCAGGATCACGAGGAGAAAAAATACTTCATGGTGAGAGCAGTGGCTATAAGTCACTGTGGAAATGTAATACTTTTTTCCTCTAAAAATTGCTTAGTCTGGCATGTATGAAAAGTACCTCACAATGGCATTGTTGTTCAGGCATATTCATAGTTTTGCCACAACATGTAAGTTGTTACAACGTGGCTAATACTGTGCTTGCACATACTGCCAAATACCATGCGTGCTAACATTGTTTTTAAATTATTTGGTTGTCATTTTGGGGAAATTTGACTACCAGGGTGGTATCTGTGAGTAATAAAGAAGAGAAACATTTTCCTTCTCTAAGGAAGTTATACAAAATAGTGTCTGAAAATGAAATTTATTTCACATAAGGCACGTTACAATGCAGACAATTGTTTATTGGTTTTTACATGATTTGTACGAAGTCTGAAATAAATTCTTCTCTGGTTTATTTTACAGAACAGTTGAGAACTTACGTAGTGGCGCATCTGAGCATCAGATAGTAAATAGTCTGTAAACCCCTTGAGAGACTTTAGGGAAGTCCATAGGATGTGTTACAACTGGGCTATTTATGCAAGTCATTGCATCAGTTTTATCGTTTAAAGCACTCATATATATGTGGATTCTACCGTAAACTGATTTTACAGTTATATTTCACTGAGAAGAAAGATACATTTCAATTAATATTTCCTCTTGTGTTTCTGAATCAAGCTACTTTAGCACATGAAATATAGGAATAATGTATTTCAGGCTGTGCCACATAAGCTCTCCGTCTTGCATTTATAAAGTAAAGTGGACCTGATTGCTTTCTCTGGCTGTCCCTCTCTTCTAACACACAGGGAGAGCACCGACAGTCTTGTGCCAAAATGCTGGTGAACAGAGCGCTAGGCCGGTGGAGGCAACGCATGCTTCGTGCAGACAACACTAGTGCCATCGTAATCTGCATCTCGCCGTTGCAGGACAGCAAAAGCAACTTGGAAAATGAAGAAGAATTGTATCTCAACTTGGCAGAGAGTCCCTGCTATAGCAGCCCTGATACGAATGTCATGACACCCTCCCGCTGCTGTACCCCACCTGTCAAGGTAACATTTTTTTTTCCAGTGTTTCAGATGTTCCAGATGTTTAGAGTGTGGAACCCACTAAATACGTATGAATCTTCCTTTTCCTCCCCTGGTAGTAATTTCTTTTTAGGCAGCTTACCGTGATGTGTAGGATTGGGGCAATGGTGTAGTCAGACCATTGCCAGTGATTAAAGTAATACTTCTAGAAACTACCGGCCTGTCAACTTAAATCACTATTTAATGTTGCTTTGTTTGTTTGTTTTATTTTAACTGCAGTGGACTAGGCAGTATGTATGGCTAGATAATATATTTCAGTTGTAGGATAGTAACTTGACAGCCATATCCTCAATACTTCCATGTACAAAGCTTTGTTAAAAGTTCATCTATTTCTCCAATGTTTCTTAAAAGACTTTGGAACACCAAAGGTGGAGTATTAACATATGAACTTCTCGGAATTGCTGAATTTAGGGATATAATGTTTTCGTAACTCTTAAAATACCAATCATTTATTAGTAGTTGTTGATCTGTGTTCCCTTCTTAATGTAGAAGAAATGATTACTGTAACTTCATGCATGTAGTTCACATAACTTTAAATGCACTCTTAAAAGTAAGTTTTCCAAGATCCCACACAAAATCAGAAGGAGGCTATTGAAAGAGAGGAATCAGACTGGGGGGATCAGAGGTTTAAAAAAAAAGGAAAAAACATTTATTAGTAGTTGTTGATCTGTGTTCCCTTCTTAATGTAGAAGAAATGATTACTGTAACTTCATGCATGTAGTTCACATAACTTTAAATGCACTCTTAAAAGTAAGTTTTCCAAGATCCCACACAAAATCAGAAGGAGGCTATTGAAAGAGAGGAATCAGACTGGGGGGATCAGAGGTTTAAAAAAAAGGAAAAAAAACCAACACATCCCCATAGAGAATAAGGTTGGGCTACAGTTTCTTTTCCTACCTTGCCATGTACTTGCATAGCTTGCACAGCTGATGAATTGCAGACTGCTTGTGGATGTGTTCGATGTGTTCTTAATCTTCGTGTGTTTTGTTTTGTTGTTTTTAAGGTAACCTATGGGTTCATGTATTCAAACACACATTGTTATACAGTTTTCTTTCTGGACTGGGAGATGTTATTATCTTTCTCTGGTTGATTTAATGTTCTTTGTTAGAGAAAGAGACATTATAATACAATACAAGGTCTTTCTTCAGGTTAGAAGTTTTAACCATTAACATAAAGCAGAGCTGTTCAGAAGCTTTTTTTTTTTCTGTCTAAGAACTAGAGTGTAGTTATGAGTGGATGTTTGTTTCAGTAATTACCAGCTGCTCCTGATTTAAGTAACTGTCCTTTGATGTTCTGCAGTATCTTTGGATAACTGTCCTTTGGGCAAAGTAAATAGAAAGCAAAAATTAGAAAGGGGAGTCCTTAACGTTCCCTTGGTAGAAACAAGTTGCTAATAAAATGGCAAGCTCAACCTTTCTGTCTCCTTCACTTCTATCCAGTCTAGCAAAATACATGAAAAGAGCTTAAAATCTTGAGTGGAGAAAAATTACTTGAATTCTAAATACTCCTAGACTTCTAAGTTGTACCATATGTTTCATGTGTGATTTATTATCAGTACTCATTGAATAAACCTTGAGCTGCATTGACTGCAAAATATCCAGGAAGTGGCATTTCTGGTTAAGGACTTAGTGAAATTTTTTTTTTTTTTTTTTCTTTAAGATTCCCCCTCCCCATCTAAGGTGATGGGGCGATGTGTGAATCTAAGGTGAACTGTGGTGTATGAATCTAGATAAATTGCAGCAGGGGGTCACAAAGAGTGAAGATTTGAAAACTTCAGACAACTAACAGTTTTGGTGTTTGCCATGTAGATAAGGCTTTTTTTTTTTTTTTGTTTGCTTAATGTGCAAAACCCAAAAGAAAATTTTGACTGGCTACAGGTCTGCATTGATAATATATGTATAAATTAGTTCTATTTTAATGCAAGTGTTTTTCTCCTCTTGGATTAAAATAGAAGCGGTGTCACCAATTTAAAGACATAGAACCTGTTTTCTCAGTACTTGTTTTTTATTAAAAGTACAAATGTAATATAGATCTCTGCTCTGTACTGTCAGAATAATTTTGAAATACTTCAGAAAAAAACAAATGTCTCCAGGCAGATCATAATAATGAAATGTCGTAGCAGTTGTGTCTCCATGTATGGTGTGGGGTTTTTTTTTTTCCAAAACAAGAACTTTGTGTAGTTAACTGTAAGTGTATTTGGTAACTACACCATCCTGAGTAATGTTATCTTTTTCATAGTACAAAGAGCTTTATCGATTAGATAAGAGCCACAATGGAAGGAAAAACATATTTCCATAAACTGTGGTTATGTAGTGGCTGGACTGTAGGCTTTTCGTTTATATAGCCGTCTGACTTCGCGGGAGCCTTCTGGGTAAAATTCAGTGTATGCAGGAGGGCTGCTGGCTCAATGTTTCCTTTAAAATTATTGTGAAATGTAATTGAGGCATTTGGGACTCTCCCCAAAAACGGTCGAATACCTGGTTTCTTATGCCTTGCCTCAGCCATTAAAAGGGAGCCTTATTACAAGGTGCCAGTTTTCTTATGAAGTACAGCCACACAACTATTTCAGAATACGCATTTTGGAATGCTTTTCTGATGGTGATAACTTGTGAGAGACTCAGGAAGTGCCCTTATTTCGTGATCCTTTGTGATCCTAGTGATACTGTCAACCTCATAGGAGGGAAAAAGCCCCATTTTGTTGATGATACAAAAGAAAGTATGGCCATAGATAGAATCATAGAATCATTAAGGTTGGAAAAGAGCTCTAAGATCGAGTCCAACCGTCGACACAACACCACCATGT
>NW_008795131.1:3428632-3459901 GCF_000699145.1 Aptenodytes forsteri | reverse complement strand
TGTAGAGAGCGATGAGGTCTCCCCTGATGATGACAAGATCACTTGCAAAAGAATACATAAATACCTTGATACATAAAGCTGCAGGTAAATATATGAACTAATTTAGGTCAGTAATTAATCTTCTTACAAAATTACTGTTGAATTTTACTGAAACGAGATCATCACGGTTTCTGTAAAGAGACGAGAGGTGGTTCCCCAGATCAGTCTGAACTCCTGGAGGATGTGGAATGATTATCGCCCTGAGAGGACAGGTCAGCAAAACAAAAGAGGTGGCAATGGAAAGGATATTTGCCTGTTATCTGCAAAGAACTGAAAGAAGCACGGATAGCCTTGACTCTTAACAGCTGCTACCTTCCAAAACAATTAATTTGGAAATAGATGGAGACCAAATCAAAGTTTCTCAATGAAACAGAAGTATTTCTTAATTGCCTGTCCTTCTGGCAACAATTACTAATACCCAATTAATTCAAGTATTCCTGAGGCCAGTGGTAAAATCTGATTGATTAGATTGTTGAGAAATGGAGTTGGTGATTCATGTTCTATTTTTCTTGTTTTGTTACATCCCTCGTTAGCAGTCCATCCTCTGACTTCATTTGGCTTCCCAAAGCCTTATCCAATCTCAGCTACTCGTACCAAGCAAAAGACGTTGGCAATAAGAGCCACAGTGTTAAGCATCTCGCACAATAAAAACATAAAACCCAAGTCGTGGCTAGAGACACAATTTCAAAAATTAAATTGAGCAGATTAAGTTAACGTCACCAGAACTGGTCTGTGTGTGTCATCTAGCTTTCTTATGGGTTCTGCAAGAACCGAGGTGAAGAAAACCTCTAAAATACCATCATAAAGGTCTTCCCTCTTGCCTTGCTGTATGTAGTAAAAGAGTATTACCTAAATGGTTTTATCTACACATGGGGAGCAACAGGGGAGTGGAAAACCAAATCTAGATGCTAGAAACAATTCTGATTATTTTCTGAGTGCATTTTATTAAACCTTACTATTAGAATTTTTTTTTCAAAAGTGCTGAGCAGTCATGGATCTCTTCTTGAAGGGGAACTGAAGTTGTTCTGGGTTGTGACTTCAAAAGCATCTATTTATTCACCCGAGATGTTACGTTGACTTACTCTGATTCAGCTGTATGTGCATTTGAGTTTTCAGCACGTTATTTTCTTAAAATAGTCGTTGTCATTTGCCTTACATGGATGGTATGTAGAGTAATGTGGCCTTGAAATTTACTTTTGAAGGACTCGCTGAGTAACTAGAGATTTCTTCACAATTAAATCTTTAATAAGGTCATAATTCATATCTTCAGGGCACTGCACAAATACTAATTTTCATAATCCCCCTGTGGATAGTGAAAGCAAGTATCGTCCCCATTTTCCTGCTGGTAAAACTGAGAATGAGGCAAAAACACTTCTCAAAGGCTGCAGAAGAGATGAGTAGCTGAAGGTAGGATTAGGGTTTAGAAAGTCCCTGGTTCTCAGGACATTGTATTAAGCAGCTCCTCTTCAACGTACAGAATGACTGTGCTTCACAGAGAGTGGGTAGATGTGCTGCGAGGAACGGAGTTGCTTTCTTTACAAGTTGTAGAGCATAAAACTAGGCAATAAAATGTGCTACTTTGCACAGCAAACAGTAACTATTTTTAGAATAGCTTTGTCCAACGCGCCACCTTTCTGTATGCAGTCAGGACACCTACAAAGGAAGAGTTTGCCAATCTCCCCGATAATCTGGTTATGCAGTAACTAAGAACTCTAAACGTAACAAAGGTCGGAAGACTTTTTCTGCTGTTTGCGCTAATGGCGTCTGGCCATCTGATGTATAAACTCTTCAGAAGGCAGTACAGGTGCACGTATCGCAGTGTCTGAAGGAGGGAAGTCACGTCTGCGTGTTGGAAAATGCTACTGATGAAAATCTTAGGACAGAGGTTGCAGGCACCGCTTTCTACGTGGCGTCCTAAGTTAACAGCTTCTGCTGGTGCAGATGCATGCAGACGCATGCAGATTCCTCAGCATTTTATAGCAGCGAAAAGGAAGGTACCCAGGCTGAGTAAGTCTGAACAGCCCTCCGAATGAAAAGATTACGTCTGCCCTTACGAGACACTTGCAGATTGGGTAATTGAAATAAATGCTTCTGTGAAGCTGGTGCACACAAAGTATCAAGCTCAGATCCGCAGTCTGAATTTGTTTCTGCCTCTCTGTTCTGGAGTAGGATTCTTCTGTCTCTGATAAGGTTTAGAGAAGTTCTGTCACACACTGTCTCTGCCCTCAAAGGATAATGCGGGTGAAATAATTACGTTCATGCCTAAATATTTTTTTTCTTTTCCCTCAGCTTTTAGAAGATGATCCCTGGCCACGACTGAATGCTTCTGAGCCTATTCCTCCCCTCATGCATAGCAGCATGATCTCAGAAAAATATTTAGAGCTGCCAAACGAGATTGCCAAAAGCAATTTACCTTCCTCAGGAGCAACCCCGAAGGATTCGGGTCCACAGGAGGAGAAGTGCAGCAAAGCGTTGGCTTTGAGGATACATGAATCCTACAGTAATGGTTTGTCAGTCAGTCTCTCCCCTTCCAACTCCGCAAATTCAGGCACGGACCAAAAAGGCTTCAAGGTGTCTCCTAATGGCCAAACAAAAGCCCAAGATGCAGAGAGGACACCCACAGCAAACTTTAAAAGGACATTGGAAGAATCCAACTCTGGCCCAGCTATGAAGAAGCCAAGACGTGGCCTGAGTCGAAACATTAGTGTCCAGCCAGAAGGCATCTCCACAACTCCTCAGCGCAAAAACTCGAACAAGCTGACCATGCGACGCAGCCTGCGGGGCCAGAAGAAGCTCAGCAACTCACTCTTCCACCCGCCCAGGAAAGCAGTCTGCGTTTGCTGAAGGGCGTTTGTGTAAGGAAGTGTGTTTTGGTCTTGAGTAGAATTTTAAAGTTGGTGCAGAAGTCTGAAACTCTTCCTGTTCATCTTTTTTTAAAGTAGAAACTTTTTTTGGTATCAAACAGCTTTATCCCAGCCTTGTACTTGCTTGTATTATAACTGTGAATTTTGTAGATGTGTAGGGTATAAGTCACTGTAAAATGTGTGTAAATTTGTATTCCTTCATATAAATGTAGTCTCTTTTCTTCCTTGTATAATTGTTACAGCAGGGCTAAACCTTGTTTTAAAAAAAACAACTCCTTTTTGTTAATTTACTAAAGTCATGAATTTGTATACGCCTCTTGTGACGAGAATTTCACAACTTTTTAACTAAAGTAAATTATTAAACAGAATGGAAGATATGTATTTTCGTAGTACTCTGTTCCACCTAAAGTATGTCTTTTAGAGAATACACTAGGTCTATATTTTGTTTTTAAATTTTAGATTTCTCTACTCAGAAATGAAATGTACGTGGAAGCAGAGATGTTGAGTCTTGCTTTACACAGCTCAATGTTGATTTCTTTGTTAATTAAAATACTATGCAGTATCTTATTTAGTTGTATTTTTTGTAACATTAAAAGTCAAAGTATTTAGCAAAGAAGTGTGTGTTTTAAAACTCCGACTCCCAAAAGCATCCTATAAAGCCATTCCCGTTCCGTTAGAAATGATGGCATTTTTATCGAGGCATAAATGTACGCCCTACGGAGGCATGAGTTTTCTGCTATTCCAATACTGATGGTGCTGCTAATACCTTCCGACATAAGTTCTTAACTTATTTTATGACTATTTTCATTGAGTATGTGGACCATGTGTATGTTCACCTAAATAAAACACATGAAAATTTGATGGGGGTGCCTTTTTTTTTTATTATTAATTTCAAGCTTAAGTTCTGTTGAGCACGTTCATACTTATTTTGCATTCATTAAGATCTAGTGCTCTCCCCTTGACTGGGCTCCATGGCTTATGAAGCAAGACATCCCGCGTAGTTTTATTATGGAACTGATCTGGGCACTTTATAGTGAATGTTTGTTAAACTGTAGCAGTCTGTAACCTGCGTTTTTTTTAATGGGGAAGTAAAAGGCCGGTATTTTATTCCAGTAGCTAGGGTGGTGTTTACAGAATCTAATTCGTTACTGCTGGAACAATAAAACATGGGTTGAAATCAGGCCGGTTAGCTATGTATTGTTACCATGGTTATGGAAATCCTAGAGGGAACCGTACGCTTTCTGAAAAGGTGTAATTCTCTCTCATCCGTCCTGCGAATGCAGCACTGTCTTACAAGATGAAAGTAACAGTCTGTCCAAACTGGATCCTTCAAGAATTTACTTCTGCATATATGGGATGTAACTCCCAGTTAACAATAAAGTTTTGCTATAACTGATGTTGGAATTATACACCATATGTGGAGGGGAAGTATATAGAGGCGAACAGCAGCTGTATACACTTCCCTGGCAACAAACTCGGATAGTAATTGTCTGTTTTCAATGTAGCCTCATGACATTCAACCTTTTGAAGAGGACCGCTCACAACAAAGATGCAAGTGTCACACGTTAGTTAGACCTGCATCTCTATTGCTGCTTATAACATAAATACGCGAAAGAAAAAAAGGCTAGAGCGATTTTCCCAGGTTCTTTGCTCTGTAGAGAAGCAAAGTTTAAATTTTCATCAAATTCTGCTGCATTCTTAAGCGTGTGCCTCGTTCTCCCACGTTTCCTCAACAGTTCTAGACTTGGGCTTCTCCCGCCGGAGGGGCAGACACCGGCTGCTTTCGCTTTTCATGAATTGGACAAAACCTACAATTTTTCCTGGGTAAAGCTGCTGGAGGATGGTAAGCGTTAAACACTCAAAGCTCCTCTGCGGTAGACGTAAACTTACACGCTGCTATAAACTGGCAGTTTACTCTCGTGTATGCTTTGCCCACCTACGTTATCATTTGACTTCTCCAAAATTAATTATCAAAGCCGAGACAGGGGAGTGTGGGAACTCACAGCTAACACGTGAACACGCTCTCCTTTTCATAAAGCCTGAGTTACACCAACTTTTCTTGTGAAATAAAGCTCCAGTACGTGCCAGAGCGCAGTCCCGCATCGTCAAGAAGCAGCTGAAAGCATACGTGACTTGCGTCGCCCTGTTGCGCCTTCCAAAAGATAAAATAGCCGGGAGCATCCGTTTTTTCCCAGAGGACGATTCTCCCGTGGGGCAACTCACCGCTGAGAAGCCACCGCTCGAAATGTTCTTTGGGACGAGAGGAACAAAGCACGGTGACCCGTCCCTGGCAGTAGGTGCTCTGTGAAGACGTCTGCTGCGTTACGCTTTTCAGTCATTGCTTAATTTGGTTTTTTTTTTGAAACCTAGATAATGGCTTTTGGTTACGGAAGTCGGGGTAGATTCCCACAACGGGTGGCCCAATCCTGACTTTTAGGTGCCCGCTGTCCGGAACCGCCAGCCGGGGGCCCAGGCTCCCCGATGGAAACCTGACCGGCTGCGAAGAGCCGGCTACGAAGGCGATTACGCAGCTACAGCGAAGTGCGTCACCCTTAGGAATCTGTGCAGCGCCGGACACCTGTGAACATCCCTCTGCTTGGGGTAGCCCTGCCAAAAAAACCACCGAACTCTGAGGGAAACCTGCTCCCAGCTCTCACGAGCCGCCGGCTGCGACTGATCCCTGCCTCACTTAACGAGATGGCCCTTGCAGAGACCGCCCGAACGTGGGACGGTGCTGACAACCCAGAGCACGTCGGGGATTTGGCTTTTTCTCCCTCTTTAGGTGCTGGTTCTTGGTTTGGGGCGGGGGGGACGACGACAGTGGAGCGGGTGAATGGCGGACTGAGGAGGTGGCTGGGAGCCGTGATGCTCCTCGTGTTTTTTTGCCTTTAGGAACGTTACGCTGAATTTTCACACGGAGGAACGGAAGCGTGAAGAAAAACTTGAAGGCGGCACAAAAAGCTGACGTAAAAAAATAGAACGTGTTCCACCACGCTTTTTGTGTTGGCTTCGATGTAACCCATTACAGAGTTTCAAGAGTACAGTACCCTGCGATTGTGATTGTACATTAATTTTATATAATTATTTTCTAAGACAACAGCTCACCAGTAAATAATAGTCTTAAATAATGCTGGCGATAACTGTGTACCTGTACCTCTATCTTTAATGTACAGTTTGAAGAAAGTTTTCCACTTTATCATGTAGGTTTGTGTTCTTTTTTGCTTTCACATACATTGCAGGAGCTGTAGTGATTGAGACACTGAAAAAAGAAGTGGGGTTTTTTTTTAAGAGTGCTTTATAGGGTCATAGTGCCTTACAGGTTTGTATAAGTCAAGTTTACTTCTTTAAGAGGTTTTTATCATCCTAAAGAATGTGTCAAGAACGAGTATAATAAATAATCCGGATACAAATTATTATTAAAAAGAGATGTCTTTCTTACAGGTATCTGCAAAGAAACAATGGCGACAGAATCTCCGCGCCGCCCTAGTCGATGTACTGGAGGAGTGGTTGTTCGCCCACAAGCTGTCACGTAAGCATGTTCTAGAAGAGTAGCCCTTATTTGAAATGGTTTTTTATCTTCTTGTAGAAGAAGAACCTAGCCTGAATTTTCTTTCGAAGCCGGCTGTGAGGGCTTATGTTGACAGTACGGTTTTGTTGCGCTGAGTATTTTCCAATAAGATAAAGTAAACAGATGTTGCATTCCGGTCTTCTAGGACTGTGCAGGTCAAACTGTCTCCCTAAATGGGATGCTTTTAGCTTAATACACCAAAGCCTTCAAAGTGTATGTTTTAAAGATGAATGCTTTATCTTGCAATGTTGTGTTGTTTGTTTACACTATTTTGTTTGCTGTACAAACACTACACTAGCTGTAGATCAGCGATTGCAAACTCCTTCCTTAGGCTAGAAGGAACACGTGTAGCATGTTCCTTTCTTGCTGTTCTTTTTAATAATACCTTGTCACAGGGGTGGATATATTAAAATATATAAGCCTGTCATTAAAGTCCTTCAGTAAGTAGAATTGTGGATTCTGATTTATTTTGCTTAAGAGAACAAAACCAAGAGCAAAGGAAGAAGCTACTTCTCTCCAGTCAGAGCGCATAGGAGGACATTGTTTTTGCTTGGGCATCCTTATTTTCATTGTGTTCACATGAAAATACCTTCATGGCAAACAAGCTTAGTAAGACAGCCTGGAAGATTTGTGGTCTCATCTTTGTTAAAGGGTTTTTGTAGCAGTTTTTCTTTTTTCCTGGGGATGTTTATACTGCTGTGTTGATGCAAAATGGCACTGCATCGAAATGTTCGCTTGTGCTATCAGTTTCAGCGTTATTAGGTTGCTGCTGGAGATAGCTGTGTATTTCAACATCAAGATTCACTTTATTTTTACCAGGGAGCACAAGAAACCTATCATTGTAACACAAAAATTTGCATTAGAGGGTTGTCTTACAGCCATGTGATAGAATAAGCATTTTTTTATGTTGCAGAATTTTTCGACAAATGCATTTGTTTGTAATGACCTTTTCTTCAAAGTACGCTTTAAAAATCTAATAATAGAAAAATACTGTAAGAATAAGATTATCTGTTCTTTTGTTTTATTAAATACGGTGGCTTGTTCTTGAGGTACAGCTTTTCACCTCAAAAACTTCAGTCTTTTTGATGAGAGTTTGTGTATGTTGAGCAGCCTGCGGCAGCATTCTGCTGCTTATGTTAAACTCCTAGATTCTTACTAAGGGAAGGGTTGGGTTTTTTTGTGGGTTTTGCTCTAGTTGTTTCGGTTGTTTTTAAGCACTTTGAAAATATCTTCATGGAAGTTTTTCAACTTCAGGAGAGATTTAGAGTACGTGCACTGAATAAAACATTTCCCAAACATCAGCTTTGTTTCAAGATGTACTTGGGGGTGGGGTGGGGGAAGTACTCCTTTCATGAGCTGAAAAATGAAGATAGTATGACTCTTGCTGGTAGGCATTCACATGAGAACTTCAAACGCTGTATTTAATATTACACCTGTAGACAAGTATTATTGCTAGGTAATAAAGGGCTCTGAAGGTGTACAAAGACGGTTTTGGTGACCTACATAAATCAAAGAAGAATCACCACTAGAAACCACAGCTCGTTTATAAGGCCTCAGCTTAAAGCAGTAAGGCAAATTTTGATGCAGTAATCCTTGGATTGCTGAACAAAATCTAGTTTTGTCATGAGTTGGAATAAGCTTTCTAAAATTTAAAACTATATGTTTTAGATTTATCTTTGTTTGCAGAGAGAAGTCAACCAGTTAAGCTGAGCCAGGTGTTGCAGCATTTGACTTGAAGTATCTTCTGTATTGCTGTACTTAATTCTTAAATACTAAACACTCCAATTTCTATTAAAAGAATCTTACACAGCAGAGTTTCAGAAAGCACGAAGAAAGCATATGTACCTTTGGATATCAAGAGTCTGGATTTCCTAGTTTACGATTTTTCTTTGTTGCTATTAGACGTCTTGAGTTAGCACAGGAAGAATTACTACCAATATAAAAATTAATTTAAGGGCTGCCAAAGTTATTACCTAAAGAGTTAATTTAAAAAAAATGTATATTATTTCAGACTTTATAGTTCTTGTTGCCAGCATGTTTCAGTATTACTAGTTACACAAAAAGTTTGTGCTTTCTATATAAAAAAAATGTATATTATTTCAGACTTTATAGTTCTTGTTGCCAGCATGTTTCAGTATTACTAGTTACACAAAGTTTGTGCCTTTTCTGTAGTTTCAACACCGTCTGTGTTATATAGTCAACCCACATTGTACGTTGCTCAGCAGTTACGCAAGAGACTCGCTGCTCATGCAGGAATAAGCTAATAAAAGCATTAGTTTAAATCTATCGGAAAAAATGTTTCTTGCACTATATACTATTCTAAATCATTGCTTCTAATGAGCTTCCAAGAAGGAATAAGCTTCCCAAGCTATAAAATCTTATCTGAAAATACCTCTTTACTACTTAGTTATGGCTTTGTTCCATCTCCTGCCCCCAAGTGCTACCACTTACTTCATCATTGTACATAATGCATATGAGGTCTTAAAGTTTACTTGTACCACAAGGAGAGCTTAAGTCCTCGTCTTCATGTTGTAATAGCCAAATCAAGTAGAAAAAATACTGAAGAATAACTTCCAAATGCCTGTTCTACTTTAGTCAGCCACTCTGATGTGGAGAACAGGGTTTATTTCTTGACTGTTACATTCTGTACTTTTCCCCCAAGCAGTTATTTCATAAACAGGTATCACTTAGCTTTTTACCGACTTTGAGGCTGCTATTTATATTATCAGAGTTTTTGGCAGTATATTAAGTAACTGCATAGCATACTTAGTATTTTCCTTTGTGCTAAAGATTGTGCATGTTTTTTCTTTGGTGATATATGTCTTATTTAATATATTCGTAACCGTTCCTGAACTTCAGTGGTAGTTAAAAATTCTCCTTCTGTTTTCAAGGGAACAGTCATACATGGAAAGCGTTGTTACGTTTCTTCAAGATGTTGTGCCGCAGGTATGTGTAGATCTTTAAAACTATTTTTTTGGTGTACAAAGCAGTTGAAGCGTGTGTCAGGTGGACCAAAATATCATTGAAAAACAAAAAAAACCAAAATATCACTGAAAAAGAAAAAAAAAACCTGTGTTTTTTTGAATGTGAATCTTGAGACCAGGGTTTTGAAAGCGTAGACTGCATACCGTCTGAAAATTGGGCCTACAGATTTCTTCTGATAGGTAATAATTTAAATGAAAAACTTAGCTACACAGAAGTTGAAGAATTACAATCTAAATAGCAGGAAGAAGACTGCAGCCTTCTCCTACGATAATTTTGGCAATAGACTAGTTGGGGAGGGGAGAGACTGGGTGTAATACTTGCTCTGCCTCTTACAGATAGTTTTTTCTGGGTTGCAGTTGGAAACCTATGTATGAACCCTGGCCGGATTGGTGTTAGAACAACTTGGTGGACAAACTTTGTCATCTTAACTTTTGTCAATGGCTGAAAAGGGGAAAGTTTCTTTTGCCTCCTTTACTCTCTCTTTTTTATCTTATTTCCTTAATTTGCCTCAGTGTCCTGGCTGCTGTGGGACTGTGGAGCTCTGCCTATCCTGTTGTTCTCCAGTGTGCTGAGTTTTGCAAAACAGGAGTCCTCACTCTGTGTTTTTAATTTTTTATTATTTTTTTTTAATTTCTGAGATACTCCTCTCTGAAGAACAACTATGATGCATATGTCTGCTCTTGGTCATAGTTTTCAGAGGTAGCAGCAGCATGAAACTGGAATGGTCACTTTTGTATTGCTCATGGGCCTCTCAGTAGCAGAGGGAAACTAATTTTGTTTTGTTACTCTTTGGTAAAGCTGTAGTCAGTCAGTGGTGGGGAAGCATTGCAGCTAATTGTCTGTAGCCTCAGGAAACTATCTTGGTTCTTATTTGATGGATTATCTTGGTTGGTTAATCATGAATTTCCTCAATAATTATATAAAAAGAATTCCCCTCACTAATATTAATTTGTGAAATGCATTTTGGACTCATGGTCAAAATTAAAAATTGTCAAACTTTCATTTAAAAGATTGCTGCATTCCATCCCCGCCCCCCCCCTTTTTTCTCCTCTAGTTAAAGGATACAGTCTGTGTTTTATTTTACAAATCAGTTTGCCTTGGAAGCATGGAACATGATTTGTTTTGAAAAGTAATACCCACACTTGTTTTTTAAATTTGTATTTTTAGTTCATGTTACTGCTTTTCTGGCATGTATAAAGTGATTATACAAGCTTTTTTCATATTTAATCCAAAGTACCACACAGTATTTTGTTATAATTCATTTGGAAGTGATGGTATTTCTACTGTAGCTCACGTTCTTACTGTCACAGTTTCTCCTGAGAACTGTAAAACTTGCAGTTTTACACTGCATGTCTCCTTCACAGTTTCTTTTTGTATCTCATGTCTTTATGTGAATCTGTAGAACACAGAATTGAAACGTGGATCCACTCTTCTGGAATTACAGTTTATTCTCTTTTAAATGGCTATATTAAAGCTGTCACAAATACAACTAAAACATGTCAGTAAAATAAACTATGTAGTAAAGGTCTCTTTCCTCAATCTTGCTTATAAAGCTTTTAAGTGAATTAAAGAGAATTTTAAAAGTAAAAATGCCTCACATGAGAATCTCTAACATTGCTTTTAGAAGTAGTGTACAACTGCTAAAGTTAAAGATTGTAGAAGCCACTGTGTTTTAGCTTGACTAAATTGCTGTAAGTCACGTGGTGTTCCTGACCTGCTCCAGAAGACTTGTTATATATGTCTTGTCATTTCTGCCGTAGTCAGTGATGTTATGCTTGTTGAGTTCTATTTAGTATGGTGTATGTTGATCATGGAACCATTCATTTTTGAAACAAAACCTCACAGGAATGCTGGTGACAGTAAGATACATGTATTTCTGGTTTTCTTTTTTAACTTACGTTCCCTCCTATGGTCTATAGAGGGTGGGGAAAAAAGGTGTTAAACTTTCTTATTTCAACTCTTTTGCTTTTTATCCAGGCCTACAGTGGTACCCCACCAGCAGAAGAAAAGGAGAAGATCGTTTGGGTCAGATTTGAAAATGCAGATTTAAATGGTATGGCTTCATTTTCTCTCACTTATTTTTGTGATTTTTTGGGTCCATGTACAATAATTTCAGTCAGCTTTATCAGTAAGCATTGTTGACTCAAAAGAAAGTATTTCATTTCCCTGTTCTAGATAGACTAAATTCTCAGTGAATAACTGCACTATTGTTCTATACCTACCAAATAGAACAAATAGGCCTTGCAACTTCATCTAAAGGCAAACTAACTCTTGCTTAGGAAGGAGGCAAATCCCCTCGCCTCAGTCCATTTCCTTTCCTTAAGGTAGTTGAAAAAAAAGAGAACTGAATTTATTTCATCTACTGCTCGATTTCAAAGCCAGATTATTCAACTGTGAATCCAGTCCAGGTCCCTGATATTTTCAGTGGTGTGATAGAGTTCATAGTAACCTAGAAAGGAAGAGCTGTTGGGGAAATGAGCGGGAGATTCCGTGATGTCTTTCAGGGAAATAATAGAGCAAAGCCACAAAATATTCTTAAAACTTAACTTGTTTATCACTTCCAGTGTATCCTAATAAATCATCAGCAAAGACTACTGACAGTGCAGGCAATGGATCTCCAATCTTTTTAAGGAAAAAATGGTGATTTTTACAAGCTTTTTCTAAGAGTATCAAGTAGATCCCCACTTAAGATCTGAGCTGTTTTACCTGTCTATCCCAGCTACCTTTTTTTGAACAAGGAAGGTTAGGGACTGAATGAGAGAGATGGTTGAATGCTGCTATCAGGTAGTTACTTCTTGAATTAATTGAACGTCTTGGAGTTGCTTGTGGTGTGTGGTATGTGTGCTTGTCATAGCTGGGGAACTAAGGGACCTGCCTCCTGGAGAACACCGGATTTAAGTCTTTCAGCAAATTGCTGTTTCTTGTCTGCCGTCTTACTTTCCTGTCTAGAGCTCTATGGTAAAGGCTCATTCTGGTCTCAGATGAAATAATAGCAACCATAGCCAGAGCTGTGATGGGGAATTTTCAGCCTTTCCAAGAGGTTAATAGGGAAGATTATATGTTTTCCAGCTGTTGAAATGGCGCAGAGGCTGGCAGTTCATAAATTCATGGTTATTAGAACTAGAAAAGACCTATCAACCTATACATGGCATTTTGTCCAGCTTTAGGCTAGTTAAGGTTTGTTTGCTTGTGGGTTTGTTTTCCTCGTATGTTTATTTTAAAAATTTCAGGCATTCCCTCTTTAGGTTCTTTTCTATAGTATAACAAAAACTCTGTAGAATATTCTTCAGAATCCTTCATATTCTGTTTAAATTTACTTTTATGCAGCCTAATCTGAGTGGGCCTGAATACATCCTCTTTCACCATCCTAAATATTTCTTCTCTTTTTTTGATGCTTACGTTCTTGCAGTGAGCTTTTGTTCATTCTGTCATGGTTGAAAATACAGTTTTAGAGGGCTTTACTCAAGAAAAGCTTAATATTTTGATTATTATGTCCTGTAGCACTTTTCTTCCTGGGAATTTTCTTCTCTAGAAATAGCTTTGATTGGTCTGTGAGTTTGTAATTTCTGTATTTGTTAATGTTTATTTTGTTGGGCCTTTGCAAATTTTTCTCTACTTGAAAAGTTTGCTGTATTTTATTAATCACTGGAGAAAGAATTACAGGAGTTTTTTGGGTATTTAGTGACAACCCACATTGTAATCCAGAAAATTTTTCTCACATAATTTTAAATTTTAATGCTTTCTAAGATCTCTGTGAAACTTTAACAAATCTCTTATGTTTGCCTAAAGAATGTATTTCAGTATTGTTCTAGTTTGCTTGCTTTTACTTATGACAACGGAAACATGCATTGAGAAAACACTGTCTAGTATAACTGACACCAGCCATAGTTGATCCTAACCTGTTAATAATGGCTTTGCTATTTAAACCCAATTTAGATACATCAAGGAATATGGAGTTTCATGAAATACATAGCACTGGGAATGAACCACCATTACTGCTAATGATCGGATACAGTGATGGAATGCAAGTCTGGAGCATACCTGTAAGTACAGAGTTCACTTCTGTATCAGAGGCTTTTTTGTTTGTAATGTTGTGTTATTACTTTAATATTTACTTTTAATTTTTCCTACTGAAGTGGAAAGAGCCAACGTTTACCATCAATGTCATATGGTTTATATGTAATATGCTTATCTTAAGATTAATACTGAGCATAGATCAAACACTTGAATTCATGTACCTTCAGATTTGAGGGCTTTTTACAAATTCTTTCTGTTAAGTAAATTTTCAGAGTTGAATTGGGAGTAGTGTTTGACATTATGGAATAGTTTGTATCCCAAAAAGGACAGAAATCTTTTTAACCTACAGAAAGGAATAAGGGTGGAAAAATATGAATAGAATTTGTTTGTCCCGGGAATGCAAGTATGACAGTATTAATAGTATTTTACAATCACATGTTTGTCATGTACATGATTTGCAATTTTAATTTTATTAAAGTCTATGTGTGCATATGGGTTTGATTTCATGCTGTCATACACACACGCTGCAGTTTGTGTTTCAGAGTGGTTTATGAGCACATGGTCTTAATTTGGGGAATTTCCCCCAAATTTCTTGAAACTATAGAATAAAGTTTAATACAGTAGGTCATAAAATTCTTAAATTAAAAAGAATAAAATTGCTCATAACACCTTGTCCTTCAAAATAATGTAGAGAGGATGGAGCTCTTTCCTTTTTTAAAATCCATTGTTTTTTTTAGAAATATGTGTATTTTTTTATTACTTTGTGGTTAGCTACGTAGGACATGTGTTTATATACCAGTAGCTTAGACAGTATAATAGAAAATAATGTTAACTTGTACACCAGAAGTTAAGTTAAACTGAGTTTCACTGGAGTGTGGGAGAGCTGGCTTTTCCCCTCTTGATGGCATATTGTTAGCTGGAGATGAGGAAGGAAAAAAACTGCTTAACTTTTGCATTTGAAGGAGGGTTTAATAGAAATGAAGTATGAGCTAGTATAAGTTTCAGTATTTAGTAACTTTTTACTAAAATTTAGGAACTTTAACCAAAATTTAGGAACGTTTTAACCAAAATATAGGAAATGTCATCTGCTTGTGTGTCCTGAGAAACTATGTCTAATTCTAACTTTCATAGCTTTATTTTTAATGGAGCAAAACATATCTTTGGATTGGTTTTGTATTTTATCTTTTTAGAGCAGAAATGTGTATAACATAGCAAAGCGAGCTTGTTCACCTTTTTTAAAATCTGCCTTAAACTGGAATGACTTTGAATACTAAAAAATGGGTTTACAGTATATAATCAGTTTTGTACACTATTTTGAAGACTCAGTTTTAGATTAGTGTACAAATCAGATTATTAAAACGGTTCAGAAAGGCTTTGCTTTGTTCTTCGCGGTGTATTACAGAAAACAAACATTAGGTGTCACTAAGACACTGAGCTAAGAGGGGAAGTACAACTGCAGCAGTACCAGGAGTTATAGCACAGGTTGATCGATTAGTTAAGGTACGGCAGGTAGTCACACAGACTTAAACTAACGCATTTTTATAAAACAGCTTACTTTATCCTGCTGGAATGTTCTTATCCAAATGAACGCGTGTTTTCTGAAAAATGTGTGGAAGTACGTTGTGTTGACATGGGGCTTGTCCCGGCCACTCTATGATAAGAAGAGCTTTGTATCTAGCAGAGATTGTTTTTGGTTTTGTTTTTTTTTTTCCCCCCCCCGCTGTGTGTGTGTATGTAACGTGCCCTTGCTTTGTGGTTAGGGGAGAGTTCTGTGCATCCCTCTTAAGTGACTTTCTGTGTCCGAATGAAAGAGTGTCTCTGTCAGAGCTATCTGTATCAACGCCCTTGAAAAATTCATTGTGGGGTGGGATCTTACGTGTATAAGGAAAGCAAGAATGAAAGAAGAGAGTCTCAGTTCTTTGGTACGTGAACAGATTAGCTCGGTGTAACCTGTTCTGCATTAACTGTCTGCATTTAAACTCTTACCGCATGGTACACTGCAGTAAACATGAAATAATTTGATGGAGATTACTGACAAACAACGAGCTAAACTACTTTGTTTATCTGGGCTTATGTGGAGTAAGTGTGCTTACTGGTACTGTCAGGCAGGTAGTACGAGGTAGCTTATCTGTGTTTCCGAGTGGAAAAGAGGGGTTTTCTTTGAGTTTGTGGGTGGGTTTTTTTCTTTCCCTTCTTGTGTCTGAATTAGCCACAAGTTAGGCCACGGAATACCTGATGTTACCTTCTTTTTCAGTAGGACGATACAGCCAGGTTGTCTTTTTTCCCCAGTGTTTCACTTCATAATTCTTAGATTTTGATAGTATTTAATATTTTAGGAGGAATAAGAAAAATAAAATTGTGGACGGTTTCTCTTAGTGTTGTTCTTTTTTTGCAGAGGTATTTTTAATGGGTGGGGGGAAGTCCAGTGAAATGGAAAAAATGCCAAATGCAGAAATATTTTACCATCTATCTTAAGAATGTCAGCTGTAGAGATATTGCATCACATTGTCAGCCCTTTATTTGTATATTCTGTGAAATTCTGAGATCACATCCAGAGAGGTACAGCTTCGACCTGTGCAATTTGTATGTGTTAGTATAATTTCAATGTTGGAATGGTTCCTTTATTAGTAAGGTAGTCCTGGAGAGTTTCTCAGATTGATAGTCTTTAAAATCAATTTTAAATACCTTTTCAGAGCAGGATTTGTACATCCAACAAATTTGGAGGTAACATAACCTGGGTTTTCTCCATGTTGTTGTTTCTCCATCTCATTTTTTTGCTTACCTAGTCTGAGTAAAATAAAATCTGGCAGTTAGGTGACTGGCGTAATATTTAGAGTTTATTTGGCACCACTTTTTTGTGTCCTTTGGTATTATACAAACCTTTCTTCTTGATCTTGCTGAGTATTTAGCTTGTAATTAAGCAACGTTATTCCAGTTAAGGGGAAAAAAAAAAAGCGGATCTCTATAGTTTAAAAACCTTTCAATCTGAAAAAGCAACAATTTGACATTTATGTGAAAATCTACTCAGTAAGGCTATTATCTGTAGCATTGTGCTTTTTATTCGTACAATTGAACCTCTATTCGGCACTTAATAAAGTAATGTGTTGCAGGCAGTCCAGTTTGTGTCTGAGTGATTATGAAGTGTTTATGACAGCTTCTAAGCTGACACTCTCCGTAATGGTGTTACATTGACTTCTAAACACCTTCGCAGTCTGCCTCCAGGAGTGTGTGTCTCTTTGCAGTCTGAGTGGTTTCACATTAACATCTCCTTGGAGTAAGATCTTTTGACTACAGAAGTGTTACTTGCAAATGGAAGATACCATTAGGGCTGCTTCAAAGGACTGAAATAATGTTTGGACTGCTGGGTGCTGAAGTAACGGCTGGGGTTTTGAAGTGCAGTGTCTAAATCTGTATTGCATAAGAAGTGGAAGGTGTCCATCCAAATGACTTTTCTTTGATCTTTGTTTTGAAATGGGGGTGGGAAGGTTAAAAGTGTTCTTAAAATACGCCTTGCTAATTGGGGAGAAATCTGGGAATATACAAAAGTATGACTAGAAGTTCCTATTTGATAATTGTCCAGTGTAGTTTTGTGTTTTATTTGGAATTTGTTTTTCCCTTGCTTCCAGTTTCATGTTTCAAATACAATTGGAACTCATTTCTGCCTAATGTGGTTTCAAAGTATCTGTTCTAGATGTTCCTGTTCAGGGAAATGCATGTTGGCTGGTTTTGTGGCAGATAATTTTTTTTTTCATTGTATGCTGGAAGCCTCAGAAGCAGAAAAATCATCTTAATTTAATGGTTCATATTACAATTAAAAAAGAACGATCAAGCTTGAGTTGAATAAAGTAGGAACTACCAAAGGGATCTTTTAATAACAAGCGCAGCTGTGTATTTAGTGAAAAATACTTAAAGGCTGTGGTATAATGACGCTGCCACAGACTGACGGGATGCGTCAGCCCATGTGGTAGGTGACTTTGTGTGGAGACCTCTGGAATGCAGAGGACTCGTGGGACAGGGATGGCATCGTGCACTGCCATTTTTCTCCTGCCGGACCTTCAATTTCTTTAAATGCTGCTGTCAATAATGCTATGATTTTTAAGTCGTTAAAACTGCAGTTGTACAGCAGATGGTGTGTGTATGTGGATGTATGTAGATGGATGTATATGGTAAGTCAGACATGCCAGTTCCATTTTGTTTTCTCCACTGTTCATCGAAAGCCCTGTCTGCTGGGGTTTCGATGTGGTCGTCTTAGTCCCTTTGTATTTCTTCCCCTTTTAGAGCTGGGAAAAGGACTAGGCACTTACCACATAGTAAGCTGTGATCCTTCCTCTGTCCAGGCCTCCTCCTGATAGAGGGTACTGCTGTTAAGGCTTCTATTAGCTACTTGGAAAACTGTAGTAATGACCTGACCTAGTAACCCTGAAAATGTCTAAGGACTTTACAGAACTTCTATGCAAATCATTTTATGTGGCTTTGGTTTTTTATACTGCAGATGCTAGCAGTATGTAAGAAACTTTCTGGTTTTACACTCATTAAGTAACTGCAGAACTGTTGGAGGATTTTTTTTTAAACTCATTATACCCTACATCAGTAGGGGAAAAAAAGCATGTGCAGCAACCTTTGAAAAGGATGTGGTGAGGTATTCAAAGAGTCCAAACGGTGTTCCGTGTGGCTCTCCTTAGATGGGGTCAAAGCTAAAATGAAGACTCATGAAGGGTGGTTTTACCCATATTATGCCTCCTTCCAATATTGTCTGTCATTCTTGTTTTTTTGTAGAAATGAAGTGACTAAAAACAATGCAGAACTGTCCCCAAATTAGAATTTTATAGGGAGCCTGCAGCCTGATCGTGCTAAAGCTCCTCAAAATGTATGACAAATAAAGTGAGAACGTTGAGGAAACTGTAACCAAAACCATTTCTAAGCTTTCGTTGTGTTTTAAATTCAGTTAGTGCTGTCATAATTTTAAATACTAGGTGCAATTTCATACTTCATTCAGTCACTAGAGTAGGCGTCTGTAACATTCTTTGAGCGTCTAAGTTCTTATAATCTCTAGATAATTAGAGATTTGTTTTGAATGAAAAAGTGACTGTTTTAATTTATAAACTAAACTAAAATGATAAAAACTTTCCTTTTACTTACAGGCCTTCCTTACTCTCTCAGTAGCAAGATGACTGGTAGTAGTCTTTAACCCAACATGATTATATCAAACAGTATTTTGTGGTGGTATCTGTCAGTTGCTTATTGTCATATTATAACATCATCTCATGATAATCTATATCATATTTAAAACATATATCAGAATATTTAAAAAAAAAACCCAACGCTGATATCTTCCCTGTGCTCTGTGACAGTTTTTTAATATGCAAGCAGTTTGCTTTTTATGTAGTTGCACAGTATTTTAAACATTGAGTTTTGAACTTTGTTTCAGTTTGGTGTACGTTTGACTTTTTTTTTACCATGTGAAAACCATTTTCTATGGTTGGAAACTATTAGTTATCCTTAGTGTGAACAAAACTTCCTTTGTTCTGGTTTTTTAATGGGTGCAAACTGGTATGCTCCAAACAATAAAGCTCTGTCATCAAAAATTAACCAGTGCTCCAGATTTCTGGTCTGTCATATTTTAAGCAGTAGCTCAAGACATCTAAGTGGAGGAGAGAGGAGTTCTTCCTCTTTCAATCTGTCATTATTGGAAGAGAGCGATCAAGACGTCATTGGGGGCCGGGTTTTGCATCGGCGTGTTCTTTGCTTGCAGCCTTCCGTGTGGGTCTGGGGCTCGTGGTTTGATACCAGGCGCTGGGAAAGCTGAAATGTTCTATCAGACCAGCTTGGAGCCGTCATTTTGGATTCAGTCTTTCATAGAATGAGTACCTGAAGCTGCTTTTATAGCTTAATATTCAATTCTTGAAACCTGTTTGGAAATATTCTTGGCTTTTGGAATGGGAAAGAAAAACTTTTAAGAGCTTTGAAAGCTGCCACAGGGACTCGCTACTTAGCTGGATCAAATCCAAAATGGCAGCCACAGCCTAGTTTCTTCACAGGTGCTTTCTGAAGAATTTAAAGCTCTGTTTTCAGTTCATGAAATATATTTATATTTTGTCTATGCTTATGAGACTGTGTAGCTCAAGGGACTGGTAATGGGGTGTGGAGCCTTTTGCTTGTACTTGCCAGCCCACATCTCACCCAAACTGGCAGTGACAAAGTTGTTAGCCATTTAGCGATGGGGTTGGGCTTATGTTAAATGTAGTTCCTTGTCCCACTTTAGTTCCTAGTGGAATAAGTGTCCTGTTCACAGAAAAGACTGGCTGTCTATGTGGGCTGTCTCAGGAGTGAGATAAGGCCTGAACTGGCAGCAGGATCAGACTGTGTAATCTCTCCACTATGAAGATGGTGCTTTCAGTCAAAATTGATACATGTGGCCTCAGCAATGGCAATAAAGTCTTATGTTTTATACTACATGTGGCCTCAGCAATGGCAATAAAGTTTTATGTTTTATATAGATAAATGAAGGGCATTAGCATCAACCACAGTTAATTCAGAATTTTATAAGACTGCAAATAGCAGAAGCTCCTGCTTGTGGTAGTGTTAAAAAAAATTAATTATAAGTCAAGGAGAATCTTGAACTCTGAAGCCTTAATGCATTTTTCAGTGCCAACCAAACCAGAGGAAGAACCAAACTCTTACTAATTCAGGGCATACAACAAAGTCCAATGCCTTCTAGGATCTCCTGTTTCTATAGAACAGTTAAGGACATACAACTTAAAAAAATCCCTTAAGAAAACTGTTATTTTATGGAGCTATGATCAATTAAGTATTGGTGGTTTAATCTGATCCATGTTGTAGTGTCATGTCCAGATATTTTGTAAACTTTTTGGTGCTTTTTACTGAATTTGACTTTTTTTCTTTACAAATGAGATGCCAGTGGTTGGGTGGGATCTTGTATTTTCATTACAAAATCTGCAGTGGAGATATATCTTAAAATTTGCTCCTTTTTGGCTCCCAGGAGTCAGCAACATGTAACCTCTGAAGTACATGAGCTGTACAGATGGCTGAAGTTACCTGAACGTTTACTTGCTTTTTTTTAGTTCTACATAGTTTCCCTTTTCCTAGGGGAAAAAAAATCCTACACAGACTGAGAGGAAAGGACATGTTATACTGCAGTATTATACATTACAGTGGTCTCAAAACAGTTAGGAGCTAACTGCTTATAATCTCGTCTTTGTCACTGTCTGATCCTGTGGCTTTGGTTAGTCCATTTAACCTTTCTTTCTGTAATTTCCCCCCAGTATAAAATGCTAAAATAGTTATCTTTCAAATAATGAATATTAATTATTAAAAAGTAAAAGCTTTATATGCATGGAAAGAGCTGGGCTGGGATTTTCACGTTAGGTGCTGAAGTACAAATAAACTGCATTTGTATTTGTACATTTTAGGCTTTTCTTTGAAAATCTCAACTTTACGCTCTACCAGTTCTTGGCATCACAGGCTAAATAAACATGCTCTCTGGAGTTCAGTATATTTAAGAGCAGAAACTGAGTTAAGAAGGCTTGGCCTTCTTAGTGTATCTTACTTTTGGGACTATAACTTTACTTGAAGTAGGTTGGAGTTAGAGCTGATGTGCTGGCATAGTTAAAAAGTAGAAGGAGGTGACTGAATTGGGTTGGATTTTATGTTAATCACTTCTTCCATACTTTTGTTATGCTAGTTCTTTTCCCTCTTGTTTTCATTCATAGTGATTGACGTGCATACACATGTGAAATGGCATTTTCATGATTTGGGGGAAAAAAATCTTTAATTGCCAATAATAATTGTTCCAAAGCCTTATATTTTTCTTCTTCTCCATTTCCTCCTTTCCCTTTTCATAGAGCTGGTGTGTTCTGATGGATAGAAAACGTGCTGCTGTCTTCATCTCTTCTCATCTCTTTATTACTCGCTCTCTTTCTTTAATGTTTCTCATTTTCTGCTTAGTTGCGCTCTACTTTTTTCCAAGCTGTCTTTTCTGGATGCAGATGTTATCTATGTGCTTTTTTTTACTCTGTCCTCCAAACTCATGATCTGTTAAAAATGATCAGTGAACCTCTACTGAATTGATTTCTGATCATCATTCTCTTGTCTTGTATAGAATTTGGTCAGCAAGCTCTTCAGAGCAGAGGCCTCTAGCTGTCCCAGAGGGAGAATTAAATTTGTTTTGCAAAAGCTGGAGTACTACAATGTTGTATGTTGTCCAGATGATGCTGCTAGCTGGAAGAGGAGAATCTGTTACAATTGGAAAATCTGCCTAATAACATAAGAGCAGGGTAGACTAAGTGATTAATTCTCATATTGATTACAGTTTTAAAATTGTTGTGTCCATCAGGAATAATTCTGATCGCATCATTGACAGTAATGTTGATTCATGCCAATGTGGAACTGCTAGCTGTCGGCAAATCTAAAATGGCTAAGAAAGTTATTTCCCCAAATTTGTGTGACTTGAATGTTATTCCAGGTGTAATATGAAAAAGCAGAAGTTCACTACATTCTGTGTTTACTTACTGTTTACAGAATGGTGGGCTACCTCTGTAGTTAATAGTGTTTTCAAAGTAATCTTATGAAAGATTTATACTTCAATGGGGTAAGTTTCATTCTGCCCACGTTATCTAAAGCAGTGATAGATAATGAGGCTCGGGGTTAAGATTGGAAGTAAGCAAAGAGTCTGAAGTACTACACTTATCATTTGTTGGTCAAAAAGTAGTAGTGTTTTAACTTTTTGAACGTGTGATTTGAAGTGCAGAAAGAAATGGGAACAACTATAAAATGACATTTCAAAAAGCCAACTTGGATTTATAGTTTATTGATTCATAAGAACCTTGTTCCAAATTGTATTCACTTCTGATATTGTAAACTGCTTGTTTGGCAAAACTTTATGCCAACATGTTGGCTATGTTCTTAGTCTCATTACATCTGTTTTAAGTTGTTGGTTATTTGGAAATGAGCTTCATAATGTTTGCCATTTTCCTGAAGTTTGATGTTCCATATCGGATCCATTACCAGGCAGTTATGAAAATGCATTCTGACTGACCATTTACAGGAAGTCTGGAAATTCTTCCGAACTGCTTCTGATTTAATCTTTTCAAGATTGCCGTTAGTGACAAACTTTAATTAAGTTTGACTCTCTATTTTTAAACATAATTTTCACACCTGGAGAATATGGAATATACCAATATATCAAATTCTCTCATCTTTTACCACCAATGTTTGCCACTCTTGATCATTGGTTAGCTAGCATTTTTCTTTGAAACATGCGCTGTGTAGAATAAATGCTTGTGTCTCAGATTCCTGGAATTTTTGTTAATTTTAGTCAGCAGTCAACTTTCAAGTCTTGTTTCTTTTAAAACATGTATAGTCATTAATAGTAGTGCTAGTATCTCATTCACGCACTAAGGCACGCATTTCTAGAGGCAGGCCATCTTTGCTATAATTTGTATTACTCAGGACTTCTAAGATAATCTCATTTAGAGGAATTGCGGGTGGTTGGTTAGAAAGGCAATGTCTTACCAACTTACTTTCTTACCTACCATTACAATGTCTTTCTACCTACTTTCTTACCTACTAAATATATTTTTATCAGTATATATGTTTTTTGCATTGTATGTTCATAATCCGTATGTCTTGCAGATCAGTGGTGAAGCTCAGGAACTCTTTTCTGTCCGCCATGGTCCAGTTCGAGCTGCACGGATTTTACCAGCTCCACAAATCAGTAAGTATATATTTATATGGTTCATAATTAAGCATAACTTTTTTACAGTTCTTTGTCCAAATGATTGCTATAACCTGATACATAGATTTTTCCATTAATTTTAAACTGTCACTTTCATAATAGCTTTCTACAAGTATTACTTACTACTTTTTTCCCCTCCTACTCTGTAATCCAGTGTCTTCTCCATTTTCATCTTCAGATTTTAGCTTTGATGCTGCTTCCTTTGTAGTTTAGAGGATATCTAGGCATATCTGTGCTCAGAGATCAGTCCAGAGGTGTTAACGATTCTATCTGAAAATATTTATTATCAATATTTTATTGCAATAAAAAAATCTTGAAATTACTTTTTTATAGCAAGGCAGTGGCTGATAGCAGTAGATCTAGCAATTATTAATGTTTATTTAAAAACTCCTGTTATAGTGCATTGTAAAGGCATAATGTGATGCCCTTCTAAACTCTCAAAGTCTTTAGAAGAAGGAGAGTATGTCTTTTTTTGTTACCCATTCAGGAGCTGAAACTGAAACAATGTAAGTAAGATAATGCAGGAAGTAGTTGATCTAAGTAATACAGTTTGTACGAAGAGAAAATATCCTTTTATGATTATTTAAATATTTATGAATAAAATATCAAGTATTTTCTAAGCTGTGAAATGATCTAAATAGTCTACTAGTGCATGCATTAAGTTTAGCAATTGCAGCTTTTTACGATGTTTTTAAAATAGGCTGCTTTTCCACTCCGATAAAAGTAATGAGAAAATGGAATTTGTTTTTTGGGGTGGTACTAGCTTCTAATTTGTTCCCCTTCTCCTTATTTTATGTAAACTTTATTCAGTTTGACCTTTTTAGTGGTTGAACTTTTATCATGATGCCTTGAGTACCGATAGGCACCTCCTCTCTTTTACTGATTAAATACTGTTTTATCAAGTTCTAAGACAAGCTGCTTAGTTTGTTTAACAGGATTGTTTCAGAAATTGAGTTAACCCCCTGGAAGAGCTTGCTGCAAGATTTAAGTAACTACGCATAAACAAGTAAATCCCTTTAAAAAATGACACTGTTCAATCTAAACACAGCATCCAGTTGTAGACTTCTTAAAGGCCTGAGATCTGTTGGTGTCCTGGCTCATTTTTGGTTTTGGCAACGTTCTGCTTACCCGCTCTCCCTGTAACTTCAACTGGGCAAGGTATTCTGTACAGCTGCTGAGTAGTATTTCTAGTTTAAATTGGTTGCCATGTTTTACTTCGTGGATGAAAAGAATGTACTTCCAGACCAAGGTGTTTTGGGATTCTGCTGGATTACAAATTTTACTAGTATATTATGAATTAAGTAGTGAACTCAAAAAAATATAGCCTAAAATCTCTAATTGTTTCAATTTTAATTAAAAAAATAGTAACGTATAATAACTTTGAGTGTTTCAAAGAAAGTAAATGATGAAAGTTAAAGGTTTAATGGACACATCTTTTATTGTCTTAGTGATTTCCTGAGCAGAGGAGTGTACAAAGTATGAGTGTACGTGGTTCTGTAATTCTATTGTAGGTTAAAGTAACTTAAAGCAAAATACTTCACAAGTGTTTTGTGCCTTTTATTCTGTTTAGGGGAATGCTGCATAATTCCTGATGAGCTATGGTTTTTTGCTGTTATGTGTGTTATTAAGTATTGGATGTCTATGCCCCTTCTCTCAAAGGAAAGAAAGAGAAGTGTAAATGGAAATGAAAATGCAGTAAATTAATTGAAGAACCTATAAGTTCTGTTTTTTTCTGGTAGTAAAATAGTGCTTTCTGATTTTTCAATCTAGTAAGTTACGCTGCTTATGAACCCTTTCAAGCACTTAACTCTCTTGCTGTCTCTAAATTGCATATATTTAGCATCTGACAATGATAGTTGTTACATTACAAAACTATTCAAATTAGCTCATATTAAATTAAGTCAAACCTTTTAAAAACATGTTTTGGTCTCTTTTTACATGGCTTGGTTTAAATAAATCTTTGATTAAAAGTGCATGAATGTATCATTGACCAGTATCTGGAATCAGATAAAAGTAAAGCTGTAATAAGAGGCCTTAGATAACTAACACATGAGCTTTAATGATTCTGAACAAAATAAAAGGAATTTGTGAAGGAGAAGCTGATTACCATCAGTAGGCTCAAACACTATTTTACTGTAAAGCTGTAAAAAGGGAATTATTGAAAATAGGACTCTCTTGGTGGATGGATTTGGCACGTTCCTAGAAACAGATCTTAGCTTGTGATAAGAAGCTCATTCCCAGGTGTGAAAGGAAAGCTCATGGTTTTAACTTGGTGACTTTACAGTAGCAGAACTTAATAGTTTGTCAACTATTTTGTTAAAATACTATAGTCCTTTGATGTTAGATCCTCTGCCGCATCATGTGCTTCATAGCATAATAAAGCATTGTTTCAAAAGAGTTACTTCATACAGGCTTATTTCATGCAGGCTTATTGCAAAGGAGACCTCCTCAAATCTGATTTAGCAGGTTATAAGTGGTCCTAGTAGCAGGAATGTGGTGTAGTATCTGGAGCTGGCCTTGCACGCTGCCAGCTCAGATCCGGTGAGGTTTATTAGTTCAGGCTCTGTGCCATGCTAGAGCAGTTAAATGGCTCCTGGAACCGTTCTGACTTGGCAGCTATACTGCAGTGTTCGTGCAGGGTTTTGTCTGAGCTAACAGACCAAGCAAGACCTGACCTGGCCCAGCACTGCAGCACTTTGAAGTCTCTGTGTCCATGGCATGGTTGGTCTGCAGCCTGGATAAGATGCCCATAAAGAATTGAGATAGTTCTGTAAATAACTCTGAAAAATGTAGATGTTTACTCTTCTCTGTGGACAGAGAATATCTACTGTTGCCTTTGATTGTTTTCTCCAGCTTGCAGTAGAAATGGCCTTTTTGGAGACTGAAGGTTTACACTGTGACCAAATTTCAGGCTTCAGAGAGGAGATAAAGTTGCATAGCTAATGTTCAGAATATGAGAACATCTCTGGATGCTGTCAGTCTTAGAAATAAGAATACTAAGTCCTGGCACTTTGCGTGCCACATGCTGCATTATCTGCTGAGCCAGCTGGTTGGCACGGCTTTTTAACTCACCTAGCTCTTCACTTTCAAACCTGTTTGCTGTGGTTGAGTTTAGTACTTATTTATATGTATACAGGTGCCTGGTTGCTGGCTGATTTCTCTGTCTCTTCAGATAAAACAAGCATGCAAAGGAAAAAAGATGCGTTTGAAGGCAAATTTCTGTGACACTGTGATTATTAGGAGGGAGAAAATATTAAATGGTAGATAGAAAACCAAGCTGGAACTCTGCCAGTTAAATTTAGCTACCCTTCTCTGTGAAGAGGAAATTACAGATGGTAACACTGTCGTTAACGGTAGTGAGAGAACCAAGCAAAAATCAGGGTGTATTAACTCCCGCCTTCTCCATTTTATGATTCAAATTTGTGATGTCCTCGCACAATACCTAATGGCTCTATTTAACCACACTAATTATTCATATTCTTTGTTCAACATGTTTTCTAATTTTTCACCACTTCCTCTAGATGATGCCTTTTTCTGAGGTAACTGACTGCATGAATACGTACTTGTAGAATTGAAATGATAACTGAGTTTTTTTAAGTATTCTGTCTTGGATATTCCTGTATTTTTCTTGTGCTTTTTCTCTATTGATTAGCATTGCCATTATATTTGTGGAAACATTAAAAATACTATTTAGGTTTTCTGTAGTAGTTGTATGTTCTTTGACCTATGAAGTCGCTAATAAAAAAGATTCAGATCTCTTCTAGTATTTTTAAAAATTTGTTGTGTTTTGACTTCATTTTGAGGTCTGTTGCATATATACTTCTGAAATCAGTGCTAAGGATTTCCTTAGTAAAATACATTTACTTCAGATAGCTTTGCTATTCTTTTTCCTACAAAATCAGAATATTGCTGCTTTCTGAAGTGAGTTAGTGCTACAGTCTCCCCTTTTGCATTACTTATCGCAGGTCATTTTACAAAATCCTGGCCAAATACCTGCTTTTTGCCTTGTGCTATCCCATTTATTAAGGTACGCTTGCATAGTTTAAAAGTCGATCAAGATACTAGGAAAAGCTGCAGGAATAGCATTGTGTGTGGTAATTCATGGTTAAAGGGTACGTGATGACAGGCTTGTGTGTTGAAGTTTAGATCAGTCATTGTTTGTAAAACCTATTTCCATGTCTCAGCATTATGAAAATAAATTCCTCCAATGAACTGTATTAATTTATTGCCATTTTCTAGATTATGCTGCTTGCAGAAAAGATGATATAATGGTCCTACATCTCTCAATGAATTTGACTGCTTAGTCAAACTGACTGATAAGGGGAAAAAAAAAGCAAATAAAAGAAAGAAATCATGTAAAACCTATTTCCATGTCTCAGCAAAAAGAAAATAAATTCCTCCAATGAACTGTATTAATTTATTGCCATTTTCTAGATTATGCTGTGCAGAAAAGAAAGAAATCGGAGGTACTATGTTTAAAATAACTATGAACCAAGGGAATCTTATGGATGGTGAAAAATAAAAAAAGCAAATAAAAGAAAGAAATCGGAGGTACTATGTTTAAAATAACTATGAACCAAGGGAATCTTATGGATGAAGGGTTGAAAACTAGAATTAATGTAGTTTTGCATCTGAAAATATAAAACTGGTTTAAAAGTTTAAATTTTGCAGCAGATTTATCTCTGTACTCTACTGCTTACATCTTTGATTTTTGGTAAAATAGAATTTGAGCCTCAAAAGCTGACTCAGCTTTATGTGCAGGTATACCTAAAAGAACTATAATTTTTAGGTTGCTTTCTAAAGGAAGGCAGATGTGAGTTTTGTATATGTTCAACCACTTGGGTGGCTTAGTGGTTTTAAGTCCCTGAAGGCCAAAATAATTGCACAGTTTGTATAGTAGAGGAACTAGCCCTACAAGCTGAACAAGCAGTAGCAGTTGGTAGCTAGATTTGGATTGGTGTCAGTGGGTCATGCAGGTGTGCATTTAAGTTTTGGTGTTCTGTAACTGTTATGTGGGTTGTTATGGTATAATGAATGTTAATGTGTGTGGATTATAGAAATTACAGAACAGAATTCTCAAGCATAGCAAGTAAGCCTTTTATAGATATTATAGGGAAGAATTTTGGAGCACGACATTCTAAAATACTAATTTCTTGGAAGCTGTGTAGACTGATCTGTATCCCACCACTTCAATTCTGGCCACATCATGTCAATGCTTTAGACTATTAGACCTTAAACTTTCACCATATTAGACTGCTATGTCTTTTAAGTTTTTCGCATGAGATTCAATCAAAATATTTCTGTCTTCAATTATTGTGTGAATCTAGGAACATTGATCTCTAGCAAATGTTTCAAGGTGGTCTTTCTGGTTTTTTTTCCATATAGAAGCTACATAGTTATCAGAGAATAAAACTAGGGTGCTGTGCAGAATGAAAAACAACTTTTTATAAACATGCATAGCTCTGTCTCTTTGACAGAACTACCAAGATAATGTTCTCCAGCCATCGTTGCTTCTTGCAAAGTTGTGTCTTGTCATCTCAGAAATGGGAGGGTGGAATAGGCTGAAGAGGCAGTAGATGTGGAAATCAACTGGAGTTGAAGGGGTTCTAGGGTGATATGTTGGGGGGGATGCAAGAAACTGGTATGATGATGCAGGTATTGGAGAGGGACTTCGAAACTTGAAATGTCTGGGTGATGCTGGGAGTTAAAGGAGATAGACAGAATAACATGATGCTCACTGTCTAGAACATTCATCCTAAAGGAGCACCTGAAGGTCTGGGATGAGGACAGCAGTCGCAGGGCCGTTGATCAGGCATGATATTGAGTAATGCAGTTAGAGCTTATCTGTGCAGGAAATGGAGTGTTTATAGATGCTACCCTGAAGCTGAGGGAAGAATTCATAGACTATTTTTAGGACTGACCTGAACCTCTTCAATTCTGTTTCAAGTAGCATGTATGCTTTTTTGCATTTGTGTCCAGTAAGAAAGCAGACACAAAATAGTAGCGATTAAGAAATGTTAGGAAAGATTTCTTTTTTTTTTTTTCCCCCCTGGAAGGAAGAAGGAAAGTAGGGAGTGAAAACCATACGTAGTGAATGCCAGCCATGTGGCCTAATGCATTTCCAGATACTGGTTGGCAACTACACTGACGTGGGGCAGGACCACAAATGCAACACAATTTTCAAGTAACAGACAGAAATAATAGGGGATTAGTTGAACAGGAGATGCACTGCATTATTAAATGGCTGTGATGGAACTTGATCAGTGGAATTACATACCAGAAAAATATACTCCATCGTGCGTATGTGCTATTGCTAAACAGGTCAGAATTTGACATTTATACAGTGTATTTCTTACTCAAGGGAAACGGGGGTACTTTTCATAGGTTTGAGTGGCTTTTGAGTTCCTGTGAAAATCACCGCGGTTTCATTTTTCTTCTTCAAAAAGGTGTGCTGCTGCTGTTGTTGTTGTTATTATTGGCATTATTGAGAGGCCTTAGTAGGCCCAAGAGATATCTATTCACAGTTTCATCAGAAGTACAGTATATAAGCTGCTTTGAGCTTATGTGTGGATAACCTTTTGACTTCATAATGTTCTAAATGATGATTTGTATGAAATTTCATTTAGCCACAGGTTTTTTTTTAGTTTTAAATATACTAACTGAAGTTAGATTTAAAAAAAAAAAACCAAAACATATATCATTTAGCTAAATGGAGCTGTAGATAAGGTGGTGCCTTGTTGGCAGGAAGGACAGTTTTCATTACTTTAATTGTGTGATTTGTCAGGATTTTCAGCTTTTTATAAATGCTGTAGTGTTATATGACAGAATTAAAAGGATTTAGAAGAAAAGGAGTTTAAGAAAAAGACTTTGCAACAGGATTTCAATACTTTTTGTATTTGAGGGATTTAGCTAGCGGTGTTTCATTTCAATCATCCTGCTGCATTTTGTTAAACACTGTGTGGAGCAAGTGTGTACAACGTCAGTATATCATACATGCAAATAGACACAATTTTACAAATAAAAATTAATCCACCATAACTTGGAAGATTAAATCCCACCGCAGAACTAGAAAGGGTTGCTGACTCCATTAAGCATTGCAGAGAACAACACATGTCGCTTTTTGCAATCTCATGAATGGGACCGCTATTAACCTGATTTAATGCCCTGCAGAGTCCTCAAAATAATGATCCTTTTCTACAGTATTAATATTTACGTCCTGAAAGTATATATTTGAAGTAGAAAATGGATTTTTTTTAAAATGAGGGCCTCAGTCATTACAGAATGAAATCAGAAGTTTAAGCACCTATTGTACAAATTCTGCAAATCTGTATCGTGGATATTAAAAACTGGTATTCCTTTTGATTTTGTGCAGTTGTTTACCTGTATTCCCCACGACCTTTCTTCCCCTTGCTCCCCCTTCCTTGTCATTAAACTTAGAACTAGACCATAAAGAAACATATGAATTCATATCTCTAATATATCCTAGTGAAAAAAAAAGTCTAGTTAAATACTTAAGGTAAAATCCTGGCTCCACTTAAATCAATGTCAGAACTCCTGGTAGCATTTCACCCTTAATGCTGAGAGACTAGCTAAGTGAACAGAAACAAATGGAGTTCATCTGTTACTTGTAATGAAGAAAACAAATTGGTTGCCAGATTCTTAAGACGACTGTATGTTTCATTTATCAATTTACAGGTCAGTACATACAGTACAGGTATGACTCATAGAAGCCCTTGAAATAATAGGAATAAAAGGAAAATACATTTGGCTGTTTTGGGTTACTTGTAAAACTATTGTTGATGGTGAAATTATTGATGTGACCCGTTTGACTTTATAAATACCCGAATGTGTAGGAGGGAAGACTTATCCTTGTACAGATGAGAGTACCGAACAGTTTTTGTTACAAATTAATTGTATGTACCTGAGTTATTAATAATTAACAGAGACTGTTATGTGAAAATGTATATTGTTAATTGTTGTGCCTTTCTGAATAATTGATTTAGTGCAGCTACACCAGTATTTGTGAATTAAATTGAACAGAC
>NW_008795131.1:3421524-3428284 GCF_000699145.1 Aptenodytes forsteri | reverse complement strand
TTTGGGTTACTTGTAAAACTATTGTTGATGGTGAAATTATTGATGTGACCCGTTTGACTTTATAAATACCCGAATGTGTAGGAGGGAAGACTTATCCTTGTACAGATGAGAGTACCGAACAGTTTTTGTTACAAATTAATTGTATGTACCTGAGTTATTAATAATTAACAGAGACTGTTATGTGAAAATGTATATTGTTAATTGTTGTGCCTTTCTGAATAATTGATTTAGTGCAGCTACACCAGTATTTGTGAATTAAATTTTGAACAGACTATATCACTAATACTCTTTATAGATCAAAGGGTTTGCTGTCTAATGGAGGAAAAAAAAATTCCATTATTCACCACATACATACATACCTATAGATAGATAATTAAAAAGGCAAAGGTTGAAAGAAAACGGAGGAAACTTAGTAGTGTTGTTGGTTGTTATTCTGTTGTTTAAGTTGGGTAGAAACATACCCTGGAATTTGGTAAAACATTGTTCACAAGTAGAAGGGAGTTTTTTGACTCAATTTTAGCTTTATTTCTGTTTACGTAGCAATAAGGCGAAGTTTTCAAAGCTTTTAAAAATACCATTTTAAGGAGTGTGGCATATTTAACAATTTGATGGTTCTGGAGTGCAGGTGTGACTGGAATTTGGGAAGACAAAGGGCTGGTTTTAATTACCTAGCTCTGGTGCCAGTGTGCATGGATCCTCAGGCAGGCAGAACTGTCTCGGCAGCTGAATTAGAGCAGAGGACGAGCCCATGCCAAACTCTGCTTCTGGGGCTATGCTGGTGTTATGTGGTAAAGCTGACCTTAAAAGTAGATTGGATTTGTTGTTAGAGCTGTGGTTTCACTTTCAGTGAACAGCAGGCATAGCCTGAGTCTCGCTGGAAGTTGCTGGAGGTTGCTTTCTTGAAGGCTTAAATCGCTTGGTGGCGGAACTTACTGAAGACTATTTTGAATTTAATCTTGTATTTTCTCAGGCGCAGGGCATGGGCTGTAAGCATGGCCATGCTTTGGGCAAACGCTGGCAGCCCGGCTTGTCATGTGCTAAAAAGAGTGGCTGCTCTTATGCCGCGCTCTTATGGTTAACACTCTTATACTTCCACCTCAGCAGAATAAATTGGAAACCAATGTGTGAAACCCACGCAGAGTTGGTGACAGCCTTATTACAGACAACTTGTATAAAACAATGAAAAGTGAGCAAGTGTTACTTGTTACAGTTACAGAATCCTTAACCCCAACTGAAATGAATAGAAAATAACTCCAAAATCCTGGCCAGATTTTGCTACTTGTTTTGTTACTCATTGCCATTGCTTTCAAAAACAGTTCTTCCAGTGTTCATAACTCTGCCTGTTATTTGTATTTCTATCACTAATCTTGTACAGGCTGTGAGTTTTGTATTACATATTCAATATCCTTCCAATATATTGGGCCCCCACAACATGCACACCTGTACTTTGAAAGGTAACACAAACAGTACATAGTGATTTGCTTTTTCTTTTGTTTTCCTTCTCATTAGGTGCTCAGAAATGTGATAATTTTTCTGAGAAGCGGCCTCTTCTTGGTGTGTGCAAAAGCATTGGATCTTCTGGGTAAGAATATTTTTCATGAATAAAGTCTTATATAAATTGTAACGTCATCTAAAAAACCCTAGTAGATTACATCTTTTAAAGCTCTATTCCTTTTTTGCTCATGGGATAACACTGTGAAGTGCTTTTAAAGTTTTTTCAGTGTGTCAGCACACATTTGCCTATGACTTAAGCTTTTTAAAAGGAATAAAAAATAGAGACTCTTGATATAAAATAGATGAAGAGGTATTTTAAGTTTATTTTGTTCTCAGTGTAATCACAATTTTATGATTAGCCTTTTCTGATATTAATCCTGGTCAGAATTATTATTGAGAAGTCTCTAAAGCAATCTCTGTGTCTTAAAAAGTAATTAAAAGATGCTTTCAAGCAGCAGTCATATACCAAATGAATTACAAGCACCAAGCAATTTCATTGTTACAGCCGCTCACTGTTTATTAGCCAAATACATGTTAAATCTACTTCTCTGAAATAGAAAAGTAAGTTAACAGTCTTGTGCTCTCTGGACAGTACTGTTGTATCACTCCTCTTATAAAAGGTGGCCTTAAGGTATTGTACGTCTGTTTGATACGTTGATTCAGACGATGCAAAGGATTTATATCTATATACCTATGGGAAAATATGTGCTCTTCAAGGGTAATCCTCTACACAGCGATTCAAAGGCTGAACAGTTAAAGTAAATCTTCTTACAGTAGTAAGAGTAATTCTGTGCCGCACCTTTTTCAATTAAGAATTTAATCGCTCTGGGTATGGAGGAAGACTATCAAGTCTCTGTAAATTTCTCTGTATGTATTATTACTGTGTTAAACTAGAATATTGATGTTACCTACCTTAAATGTTTAAAACAAAACCCATGTAGGGCAGAGAAGTGAAATGTCTTTCTATTGATGTGTTTACAACTTGCGAAACTGTTCATAGTGACTTTTCTCCTTTTTTGCCCTGCTCTGTAAGTGTATGTAATCTCATGAATAACTTTTTTCTAAATAAGAGTGCGTGTAACCAGAGATGCAAATACTGCTCTTGTAGGAGTTTCTGTCTTAATCCAAACAGCGTATTTATATACGTGAAGGATATGTTGGATGGAAAAAAACTTTCCTTCTTACCCTGGCTTCAGAAGCTGAGATATCTGAGAAATGAAAAAACTATAAGGATCATTATTTTCACTGTGTTATTGTATTCCTCAGTTAATGGAAAATAATTCAGAGATTATTGGTAGCTTCTGCTTTTCTACAAAAAAAAAAGCTCGTATGTTTTCAAAATGAATGGATAGGTTTGTGTTACTACTTGTCAGTAGTTAAATATCTGCGAATAGAAGATTTTTAAATGAGGCTTTCCACTGTGACCAGAAGACTAGCACATCATTAAAAAAAAGAGACTGTGCTACAGACTCTCGTTTACCTATTTAATAAAGAACCAGTTTGCTCATGGTGGTAAACCGTCAACAGAAAATTCTGAAACACTTTTCTACATTTACTGTTCACTGCAAGTTATTTTTGAAAGAGTCTTTGCAAATCACCTATTTTGTCAGTAGCTTTCAGGTTAAGACTTCTTTGATAGTTTGCCCTCAACTGGAGTCACTCCTTTTAAATTGGCTCAAGTGTCGCACTTGTTTTTTCTTCTGTTACATTCATAGATCACTTGATTACATTTCTGTAATGATTGTTATGCATAAAGAAGAATTTGTGTAGAACACTAAAATAACTGTTACAAATGGCCTCTGAACTTGAATCACAATTTTAGTTCTGTTCTTAACTTGAGGTTTTGTGCTTAACGTCGTTTCCTGTATATCTAATGGTTGTGGACAGATAATATACCTTGTTTAATCATGTATCTGAAGAAAATACTACATTTATTCTAGAGCATTTATTCCAAAGCACTTGGTATCTTCACTACAGTCATCTCCTCACCTACTTTGGAGATTATGCTGGCTATGGCATGAAATACTGCAGCTGTCAGCACCCTACTGAAAATGTGCAGGGAATAGGAGGCCTATTCTGTCTACTGAAATGGCAGGTGAAATAATCAGTGAAATGATGTAGCACTGCCACTAAAATATTTCCCATTGAACAGAAAGGTAAACAGAGTGTCTGAAAAACTGAATGACTTTCTCAAAGGAAAGATGTCCAAAGCAGATCCAGAAGTGAAATCCAAGTCTTCCAACACACAATCTGTTACGCTGATACATTAAACTGCATTGTCTTTCTTTAATATAAACTGCATGAGATTGGACATGGTTATGACAATAAGGCCAATGTCCTTATCTTTGCAAGGAGTAGTCTCAAAAGAAAACAATTCCACCAGCACGGCCCCCCTGCCCTTATTCCCATCCTCGTTGGGACACCAGGTTGTCACTTTTTTAGAGGAGAAACGTGTGACCTCCTGAAGTGCTTCTGCTACTTCCAACAGTCCTCTGGCTTTCTCCTGTTCAAATTTTACCCAGGTTATTGTCTAAAATGTCAGAATAATTTCCCAAGGAGGATGATTCTGGGGGAAAAAAGTTTCACTTCTTCAGCTTTGATCATCATTTGGATTTTCCCTAGCAATGCTTCAAGATTTCTGACTTCTGGTTGCTGTGCTTAAATTTGCAGCTATTTTGACTCATTTCCTGGAACATCCATGGTAATTTTGACATTTCCAAATAAGTTTTTGTTGCTATCTGTTATTAATAAGGGACATGGTTAACATTTTGGAAGATTTGGTGGCTGGCACCATGACTTATTGTTGAAGAATATTTTTGAACCCTGCTGTATCTGGAGGCAATACTCTAATTTAAATTCTTTTCCCTGGCAATCTTTTATATAGAATCCATTTTCAGTAGCTCTTCTAGAAAGTGCTTTGAAGTTGTTAATTTTTTGGATGGAAGGTGAAGAATAAATGCAATTTATACCTGACATGATAAAACCTCAGTCAGTTATTAACTGTTCATTACAGTTTAGGAGTTGCTGTAAATTATCATATGCTATTCTTGACCGTAAGAAAACGTATGTGTTAGAGCTATTAATACTGTGCGTACACAGTTCTGCATGACAGATGAATGATTGTACTTACAAATGTGTTGATATGTTTTGTGATTTTTATGGACCCATGTACATATATTCAAATGCATAGAAATCTTTGAGAAATTTGAATTCAGCACGTATGAAAATTACATGAGCAAGTTTTTTAAGTGTTAAAGATGCTAAACTGTTAAAGTAATGCAAATCTGATCGAATATAGTTTTTATCTAGATCCACTGCACTGTCATTTCATAGTATTTTATCGTTTAGGACTGTATCAATGAGATATTGACACGTTCAAGTTAGGAGCTGGGATTTCCTGGTTCTGACCACTAGTCTGCATTAGTGGTTACCATCAGGAAATTCTTCTCTTTTCCTTTAGCTGTAAAGTAAATACACTTTAATGAGGGAAATATGATAAAAAGGTATTCTTTTTAATGTAGAACACTTGTCAACCTGGAATCCAAAGAATTTTCAAGTAGTCGTGAATTAACCTCAAAAATATCACTTATATTAAATAACTTCAGTATTTTTCGCTATCCCTCTAATGTATCATGTACTTTAATGGAAAGAAATTAATGAATAATTTTGTCTGTGATAATATGCTAGGACTGCTTTCCTTCATTATGAAGCAAAGACGAGTATAAAAGTACTTTATGCAAAATAACGTTTGCCTAAAATCAACGTTTAGATTTGTTTCATTCCTGATTTTTTTTTCATTGTAATTTACACAATGAAAGATCTCTTTGGTAACTTAGAAATACAATAGTTTACCCTGCAGATCCCCTAATGTTTTACTGAATGGCAGGTTTTTGACAGGTCTAAAAATATCTTGTTAATTTTTAATGTCTCCCACACAGATTTAACAACGTATTAACTTGGAAATCAACTTCTGGGTAACTTGGTGTGTGGGTTGCATCTCTTTCGTAATGTAACCTAATACAGTAGTCATTGATATAGTATATGCTGATAAAACTTATATTCCTTTGAATATCAGTATTAAGGTCTGAACATTCAGTTTAATATTTCTTAATTTTAAATCTTAAATTTTTTGTGACAGTCATGGTCGAGAACCTGCTTTAAAAAAGTTTAGTGTATCTAAAATTTTAACTTGCACTTTGAAATTAATTTCTGGCACCTGCTGTATGTAAAAATTCTGTAGAGAGATTTGCCACTAGTCTCAATCCTTGTATTCCCCACACTGAGTATTTTACCAGGGAAGATGAAATTGTGTGTTCTAAACTTTTGCCTTGTAACTGAGTTTCTGACTAACTTTCGGTACACACATTTTTCTGTTTTAAAAGTCAAATTTTCCATCTAGTAAAATGACTGAAATGTCTAGCATGGCTTCACTATATAAGCTTTTCAAAACAATAGTTTTTGCAGCCCCCCAAAAGGATGCAGTCTTGACACATAAATGGGAAACAGATTGTGTTTTTTGGCTGATACTACTATGCTGGTTTAGATGTTGCTTCAGTCTTAGATTACAAGATTTGCAAATTAAAGGAAAACCAAAAAGGAGAGAACATCTGCATGAATTTTGTTTTTTGTGGAGTTTTGTGGAGGCATGCTTACTTTGTTCTTGGTGATAAGACAAACAAATCTTTATACACACACAAAATGCATTGATGGGTTTTGGTACATATTAATGAATTTTCTAGGTGGTGAAACATCAAGATTAATAATCTGTAAAGTGAACAGATAATTCCCCCCCCCCCCCCCCCAAAAAAAAAAAAAAAAAGTAGTAGCGGTGGCCACAAAACTGTGTGGCAGAACTAGTCAGTGTGCTGTTTGGAGCTGCTCAGTTGAAAGATAACTAGATAAGACCAATTATGTTAAATGGAAATATATTCCTGTTTTCCCTATATGGGTTGTTGAAACCCTAGTTTGGAACATACTGTAGAACACCTTCAAATACACCAGAGGTCCAAAACAAATTAGACATGTTTTTTGTTCTGGTCAAATGTAAATGTACTGATATCTTTAATTTAAGTAAATGCTTCATTTTAGCTAATGGAGACGTTTAAGGGGAAGTCGACGGGTATAATTTTGTTTTATTTTAGATTATTAAGAAAGAAATCATGTTTTTGAGAGTGATTTGCAAATCTGCCCTTCAGTAGACTATATAGGTAACAAGAAAGCTAACAAAACAGAAGTGACCTTACCCGGGGGGGGGGGGAAGGGGGGG
>NW_008795131.1:3414317-3418717 GCF_000699145.1 Aptenodytes forsteri | reverse complement strand
AAAAAAAACAGACCAAACGGTGAAGCAGCACGAGCCGGGGGGGGGGGGGGGGGAAGTGTGTGTAGGCACAGAGGAAGGGAGAAGGGGGCAGGGGACAGAGATGGGTAATTGCTGTGTCTTACATATGAAACGCCTCTCCTGAGTACTGAACATTTTAAATACTTTCAACCCTAGCATTTACCTTTCCTCAAATGCCAGGTGTTCTGATGACTCAAGTGTTTACCCCATCATGCTTAATTATGAGTTACCAAGCTTTGTTTCTACTCTAAAGATTTTTTCTTTTGTTTTTGTTTTCCTTATTAGCCAAGCAGTTTATAAGGGACAAAATTCTTGTAATGAAGTGCATCCCAGTCTAGCTAAAGGGTTGTATCAGTACAACTGTGGGCTTACAGCAGGGTAGGCTTTAGACCACAGTTCTGTGATTCACTGACTAGCAGCAAAGACAACTCGGAATTCCTACTCACCTTGTCCGCTTGTGCTGCTGCCTCTGCGCTGCTGCTTTCTGCATCCCTGGGCTATGTCACTTCAGCTGGTTGTAGAACCATACAGTAAAGGAGATGACAGAAATAATCCAAGTAAAAAATAATGCTCCAATTTTATTTTTTAATGATATGGATTATTTCAGTCACCTGGTTTATGAACAATAGCATGCAAAATTGCAAGGTGCATCTGAGAATGTAATCAATTGTAGCATGAAGGTGGGAATGAGCACAGAGGAAGGAATTTCTTAGGTTAGCTTTGCTGCTGAAGCTGGTTAGCCATGAACTGTGGTTTCACTCGCTTGCTATAATGCTTTATTCTGTTGCCCATCCCTCTCTTAACAGAGCAAAACAAAGAAGGTAGAAATCCTGTAAGTGATTTGTCCCAACATGTTTCTGGATAGCAATATTTCATCTTCTGTTAATGAATCATTAAGGCAGGAGATGGGGAAGCGGGGGGAATCTTGAAGATCTCCTTGAAATGCAACCCAGATCTCTAAGCCATCCTTACAAAAGTATTTGACACTTTGGTGCACTTGTCCTTTGTCCAAATAGCCAGATATAGATGCATAAAAGATTAGGAATTTATGCCAAAATCTTATGTAGGCGTGTATGATAATCAGGTAACTACATGAGTATAGCTAATTGAAAGATCAGTTATAGAAGATTAAAAAGTAAGAGTTTGAAGCCAGCAGACTTTCCAACCTTCTACGTTATAGAGAGTAAAGGACCTCAATCAGTAACCTGTGCAGCCAGCCCATAGCTTGTGTTAGGTTTCTAGCATATATTTTTAGAAAGACATATTAATTTAATGACGTCGAGTGATGGAGAATTTTGGATGACTTGAAGAATTGGATGGAGGTCACTTAAGGGCAGGAGAAGCAAGAGGTAATCTTTTTTAATCATGGGAGGAGAAAGGAAATAAGGGTAAGTTAAAGAAGGAGGAGCAAACAAAATGTATAGTTTTAGCTAGCACTTTTTTTGCCTGCTGATCAGTTTACAAGGCAAATCAATTGACAGCAGATTTTCAGGAAGCATGCTTTATTAACGTGGCTACTGTAGATTAAAACCTACTAACCTTAACACAAGTTTAACTCAGGAGTGTGTTTATGGGAGTGTTAAGGTTTAGGTAAAAAGCAGCTTTGCATGAGTAAGAATAGAGACAATGCAATTAAAGCGTTAATATTTTCTCACATTAATATTTTAATATCACATAACCCCATTCCTTATCTGGCAAAGTAACTAGTTAATGCTAAAATCCACTGTCCAGTTCTAAGTGTCTGTGGCTTATAATGTTTAAAACTAGCTAGCTGTGAAATGATTTGTCAGAGACAAACAGCAAAGCTTTCTGGAAGGATCACCCAAGAGAAGGAAATTGGCTATGATGAATGAAGTTCTTGTTCACAGTTCTCACACTGCTCAGACTAACTCTCCCTGGAATATTTTTACTGGAATGCCATTGCAAATGCAGTGGTTATGCTGTGGACTCACCTGGCTATGCCAGAGACTGAATCATGCAATTGAGTGTGTAAAGGGTGTATCCACTCAAGATAAAATACAGCATGTTTTTTTCAAATCACATGTAAAAATGGGTTGGACAGATGGTTATGATTTTCCATTGTATTGGGCAACATGAAATAGATTTCATGAAGTTTGTTAAATATTTGTGGTCTTTTATTAAAGACTATGCAAAATTCGGTCATACTTTTTCTCCCCAGCCTTATTTTTTGAAGACTGTCAAGGATTTATAAGTTTAAATTTCTAAAGAGCAAACTTAATTTAATTGTTTTTGTTCTAAAAAGTATAGTAGAACCTTTTACGTTGGGTAAAGCTCTTGTTTCTGTTATCTTTGAGGGATTGAGTCCCAAAGGCTCTGTACTGTTGAAAAACTGTAAAGCATCAATAACTGCAAAGTGTGCCATCCTATCAACTGCCTTGCAAAGATTTCCTTCCGTTCTAGCAGATGAAAAACATTTTTGTCTCTGGTTATTGTAGGAAAAATCAGTTTAGTCTTAACAGGTTGTGTGGTAGCTTTTAAGATCCTGAGAGACGCAACCCCTGAATAAAGTAGTTTAAATTCCTTTTAGTGATGTTGGATTTGATTGTTACATTATGTGCTAAAGATAGCAACGTTCTTCATCTTAAAAAGAGCTCTTCAGATCCTAGAATTTTTTCTTGTAACTTGTTTCTATAATTATATTAACGTACTGCAACTATTTTTAAATGATGAAGTAACGTTTACTGGTAGTTCTGCGAATTTTCTCACAGATTAAAATGCTAGGAGATACAGCTCTAATGGAGTAAGGTAGTGTTTCCATTTGTAAATACTGAGGGTAGGAAAGATTTGGTGGCGTTCTGATAATACCAAATGTTTGTCTGAGTGAACTATAGTAAGAAATAACCTTTGAACTATAATAAGCTGTTAATCTTGGATCAAAACTGGAAGGAAGAAAATGAGTATTTGGGGGTCAAACTTTGACCAGTTGGTGAGAACTATGGGTAGTTTTGACCTTCTAAAGCTTTGATTTATTAAGCTGTAAAAAGATAAACCTTTTCTAAGCGATCCTTGGGATAGCGTGGAGGCTTGGGAGAGCAGATTTCCGAGCTGAGGCATAGTTTCATTTTACTGCTGTTCCAACCCCCCGTGCGTGTAATGATGCAGGGAGGAGATGGAGGGAAGGAAGTAGCCGTTTGCTAAATGCACAGCCAGATAAAACCAGCTGGAGCACATACCTTCCTTGAGTAACTTGTCAAAAGAAGCACTACAGGGAAAAGATAATGCACAGCGCCATTACAGGCAAAGCTGCTGGTTCCAGGGCCACTTTAAATTCCACTTTAAATTATTAAATACTGTAAACGCTATAAAGTTAATTAGAAGAGGAACAAACTCTACAAAGATAAATGTGTTTTCAATATGTTTCTCAGGGAGGGTACAGTAGAAACCAGTGAATGAGAGGAAATTTATTTCTGGCAGCACTCTAGACATGGAACTGTGGTTGAACTTTTTACCCTAATTACGTCCCCGCTAATGCCTGCAGCGGTCTGGAATCAAAGTGGCCCTTCAGGCCCTGGAAAGTCTCTGATGTGGCGAGCGTTTGTTGTGTGATGAGGGTTACTTAAGAAAAAACGGAATATTGTGACAGGATTTTTCAAAATTTCTCAGTTACCACCCACCTCACTTGTTGCCTACAAAAATAGAGTAATTGCTTGCATCTGTGTGTTTTTGTCTGTCTTAGAAATAACTGTTATAAATCAAAGTGACATAGACCCAGAGAACAGTTCAGGATTATATTTTCTTTTCTTACAAGTTTTAGGGTTATTCCTATGTTATATACTGTAAGAAGGATTTAAAGTACATTGCAAAATAGTTAGAACTTTCAGGATGATTTAAGTTGTTCTCTTTTTCTGAGGATACTAACACCATCAGATACTGAGTTCTCAATCAATTCAAAGAAGGTATTATTTAATATGATTTTTCCTAAAAAACGACTGTCACTTCATGCTTGTAGCTTGAGCAGCTAATTACAAACTGCATTAACTTACAGCCCTTGTATCTGTATTGTTACACACTTGCTGCCACTTGTGTAATTCACTACAACTTGATGGCATTTGAACTTTGCATCTATTACTAAATGCCATTTTCTGTCTTACAGTGGTCTCTCTGGAGTCCTTCTTGTCCTTTTTCTTTTCTTTCTTTCCTTCAGTAATATTTAATATACAGAGGAAAAGTCAAGGGAGTTTGAGCTCAAGCATTCATGTATGGATTAGATTCTTTTAAATCTCTGAAGTGAGGAAAAACACAATTAAAACACAATAAGTAGAATCCATTAAAAAAATCTGACATAATTATTCTTTTTCTGTAGTTCTGATCTATTTTTGAAGGAGAATGAATATTGGTTAGCTGCTTTAGGATTTTAAATT
>NW_008795131.1:3331890-3414294 GCF_000699145.1 Aptenodytes forsteri | reverse complement strand
AATGTATAATACAGTAGATTTTTCTTGACAAATTCAAAATAGAGATATAGAAGGCTCCTTTTTTATGAAAAAGCTGTAAGGCATGTTCTTAAAAAAAGATCTTGCTTAATCCATTCTTTCTTTACATTCTGACTAGGTAATATATTCAGAATATCACCTGAGGAGACCCCTTACCGTGTTTTTGGATGGTTGCTCACAAACTTCTTTTTAAAATTAATTGTGATTTAAATTATTAATAGAATATTTGTACAGTATAATTATCTCATTTTACAGATGAGGCATTAATAAAATAAGTTTTAATCAATTTTGCCTGCACAATTTGAAGGACCGTATCTCCCATTTCAGCATCTGCTGTATTAGGTGACTATCTCTGTGGTGAGAATGCAGTATTTCTGCGTGCCTTTCCTTAGCAATTTTAATTCCTCCTGGAAATATCAGCTGCATTTAACTATGAAATTCCTCCAAATGTTATGAAAAGTGGTCCGGTAAAGGAGGTGGCTGTATCGGCAGCTTCACTGGGAGAAAGACTATAACATAAGCTAACTCTTTTTGACGCTAAACAATTCCTATAGAATCTCAACCTTAAGGCCAGGTTAAAGAAAAACAGACTATGGGTTTTGCTATTCCCAGGGCTCCTTGTTCAGAGTACTTACTTTCAGGTACTATTTCATATCTTCAAACCAGCTTTCAGTGAGTTCAGTTACAGTGAAAATTCTGCATGTCTGAAGATCATGGTCTGCTATATGTCAAGTCAGAAATTAAATCAAGTAAGACATAAGAACATATAATTAATGGGCACTTGTGAAAGTTTTGGCCTACCTGATGTGACCAGAACCTCGTAGAGGCTTTGTTGTTCACAGCACTTTTCAAGTGCCTTAACCATAAAATCTAAGCTTATCTCTGCTCAACTTCAGTCATCTGCACTCTAAAGCGCTTTAGTTCTTTCTTGAAAATGGAATTGTTTTCAAGCTTCTCAAAAATTGTAATTCGAGCCATATACTAGCATAGAACCAATTAAGTTTTAGTAGACTTGTAAGCAACTGAAAGATGCCTTGCTGTCATGCAATTTGAGGTAGAGAGCCTACTTAATACAGAGGTGATGAAGTGTTGCACAATCCCATTAGGTTCTGCTTATGTTGTTAATGACACCAATGGCAAGCCTATTTCAGATAGAACAGGTTGGTACAGGGTTTTGTCTTTAATGTTGAATCCAAAAAGTGGTTTTGCATGGGGGTTGGGATGATGGGGCGGGTGGGTGTGGAGCTGCTTGCTTAATTTGGCCTTTGGTGGTGGTGATTACATGTGAGATGAGAAGATGCCAATAGGCCTGTCAGAGCCATGAACCATAAAATAAAGCACAGAAAAGAAAAAAAAAAACCAACTGAAATCTAAAGAAATTTGTTACAAGAATCAACAGGATAAAATATTTGGACCTTCATAATACTTTCACCATGTTAACAGTTGCAGGTAAAAACACCTTTTAATATTGATTATTGAGTCACATACAAGATGGAATCTTTAACCTACACAGATTGCAGAGGAACATGACACTTGCAGTAGCTGAGCAAAGATTTGGTTTCTGTTTTTGAAGAAGCTTTGTAGTGTGCTTCAGAACAATGAGTTCTGTTGACTCTCAGTTTAAATTGTTTTTAGCTTTTGGTAGAATTCTGACTTTGTTAAATGTAACGGTGTCTCAAATATATAGAATTAGTGTACATATGCTGCAATAATCAACTGCCATCTGTGTTAACTATGCTATCTTCTGATATGCCATTGATCAGGAAGTACTGTCAATAAATAATGACTCAGAATAAAGAAAAAAACTTTGGTATTGATTTGGAGTCTTATACATATTGGCAATTTGTAAAATCTAGGGCTATAAGGCTGTAAGTGGCTCCACAAAACACTCTGTTTGGGTTCTTGGTGAAATCTGGCTGTAGCTGAGATATTTCAGCATCAATTCGCTCTGTGTTGTGCTCCCAGAAATCTGATATTTTTTATTAAGCTGTGACGTGCATCTGTCTCTTGATATGCACAAAGTTTCTACATTTTTTATTTTGGTCCATCTTGTATGATCTTGAAGATCAGTGTAGGATGTATTACAATACAAACTGCATGCATCTATTTCAGTGGTGAATTCTGCTTCATTTGACACTAAGAAGGACAAGATAACTCTTAAGTTTATTTCATTCTATATTTTTGAAGGAAACACATCTACCAGATTATAAACTTAATCCGCTAATCACAGAGACATTAATCTTCGATAGATGTATGACAGAAATGCAATTGTATTCTACTCAGAAGTTAATATTTGCTTATGCTCTCCAGGATTTACAAAAACTTTTTTCCAGTTAAGCATATGTCCATAGCATGATCAAGGATGGCCAGTGCAGTTTCATACCTTTTGTATAAAAGGACTTTTTGGTTACACACAAGAAGAAAATCTAGTCCAGAATATAACAAAAATTTATTCTGATCTGAAAAGTGGAGCTCCAGATCTATTTTTCTTCAGTGACAGCTATGGTCAAGTAAGCCTTGTAGATAAACAAATCTCTCGAGATGCTGCTAATCTTCCTATATTAACTAACTTGAAATGTGATGGGACAGCTATGTTTTGTAACATGTGGTATGTCTCAGTGAAGTGGAAAGTGTGTCACACTCTAGTCTCTCGGCAAAAGCACGCCACAGCTGAAAAGCCAGCTTGTGCTGTATTTTACACTTCAGCGACAGGCATGCCACATGCCATAGAATGAAGCACTGTAATAGAACGTGCTGCGGTACATAAAGGTAGGTTGTAGGCTGTTGTATGGCTTTATTTAGCTTCATGCATTTTGAAATGTTAAAAAAAACAAATCTAGAAAGTCTCTTCTGATGATGAGAATGAGTAGTGTTGTCATGAGCAGAAAACACAATAGTAGAAACATGTTACGTGCTGCTGGTAATGCAAAATGGGGGAAGAGCCATCTGCTGCCAAAACTGAAGAGTAATTTGGAGGTTGCTAAGCATTTTAATATTTTGAAGGATTTCCCTTCCCTTTTACTTTTCTCCTTGAACTGATGGTACTGTTCTTACAGTATCTGTTATGATAATACCAATATGTTGAGAATCCTAGTCTTAAATTTTCCTTCTCTTGTTGGTGTACAACACAGTCTTTCTGACACCTCGACTACAGGTGGAAAGCAAAGGAGCTATTGGTTTGATTGAACGAAAGTGAACGTATAATGGTTGTCGAAAGTACTCAGAACTGAAAAAATCCATGACCTCCATCAGTTTAAAACATCTGTTCCAGGATTGTCAAGAAAATTTGTATTTTCAGATTCTTCCTCCATACAGCCCCAAGAGTGGAAACAACTTTTCATTCTGTATTCGGTCGGGGGTTTTGCCTGTCATACGAACTATGGTATGTGATTGGGAGTAACCTCATTGTGTCAGCAATGGCATCTGAATGTTCACTTGAAGTTGCAGATGATGGCAACGCGCAAAACTGGTGAGGAAATGCTTATCTGCGTTGCCCTTTAGTAGGTTGGCTTTTTACTACATTGGAATTAATGTTTTGATCTTCATTATTTAATGTAGAATTGTCAGCGCTCTCAATAACTGGATCTTTTCCCGTGTCCCACATGGCAGGCATTTTGGTGCATCTTTTCTGCTGACAGAGCTATGGTAGACTTTAGGAACTAGGAGGATTTTTGTTGTAGAGGCTGCAGCAGAGAAGTCTGTTTCTGTCAGTATCCAGCTAATCGCAAATTTAGTGTATGATACTGTACAAACCGTATAGTGGAAATAGCTTGCCTTCACCCATGGTTAAGTATGAGTCCATATAGGAAGGGATGGCAGGAATCCATGTATCTGCATTTTTATTCATTGTACAAGAAAAACATAGTAAAATTACATCAGTAGGTATCCTGAAAACGCTTGAACACAAAGTTCAGCGTAATGGGTACTCAATTCGGATAACTGTATTGTATCACCTACAAACAGTTGAAATTTTTTAATATTGTTTGATGGGAGAGTTAATGCTCTTTGTCTACAGAAACATGTCTTAAACATAATTATACTTGTTTTGATCTTTCAATTTTACGTAAAATGTTAGGAACAATTAATTAATCTTTATACTAGTTTCATTTTTTTAAATAAAGGTGCAAAGCATATTTATAGAGTGGTAGATCTCCCTACAGCCATCAGTCTGGTTTTAATGTTTTTTTTTGTTTGGAAAAAAAAACCAAAACAAAAAACCAACTTTAAGTAGCTTTTATGTGGACACCCATTTTATGTTAAAGCTTTGTTCCCATCTCTCTCTCTCTTCCCACATCTCTCTCTTAGCAGCATAAGTATGTTTAGCTGTTTTGCACTTTTAGATTAAACTCAGAACAGTTTCAAATCTGGTATATGCTTTCTATTTTGTTTTAGAAGCTTTTTTCTCTGGTGATAATTTTTATGTGTTCTGATCTCTTTAAAGAAACAGATGCAGTGTGTTATGCTAGCAGAAGAGTAGCATGCAGGTTTTTTTCTTATAGAAAGCTATATTAATTTCCAGATGAATTTGCTGGTAATAGATTTTTTTTTTTTTTCTATTCTCATATGTGATCATTTTGTACTTATCAACAAGATGGAACATTCTTAAATATTTTTAAGGGAAAACTTTCTATATATTGCTTGTAACTAAGGGCTTCTTTTGACACCTTTTAAAAAGAAATAGCAACATCTGGAACTATACAGTGCAACATAACTGCAGATTTGGCCCATAGTACTTTGCTTTGAGCATTTGAAGTGTGTCTGAAATTCTCAGATCCGAACTTTAAAAATGGGCTGGCAACTGTTTTTCACAGGTACGAGACTTCTGTATTGTTTACTGAAGTTATGGTGATGAGTCAGTATTAAATACTGCGTTCCAACATCTTGCTTGCTGCATTATTAATGCAACACAGTCTCCTTTTTTCCCCTACCACCTATATTCTTCCTCTAGTGCTTTTTGGATAATAAACCTCTTGAATTAGGACTCTTCGTGCTGTGTGTTTTTGTGAAGTGTCTTGTATGTTCATGGCACTGTGATAAATGCTATTTGTGGTGCATGTGTGTAGTATGTACATTATGCTCTATTGTTATGATAAGTGGATGCACTTGATCTCCTGGAGGGGAGTGCTGGCCTTGCCACTTAGAAGCAGCACTTGACAACTGATTCATGGGACGGTAATTAGAACAGCTTCACAGGAGTCTGTATATCTAACACTTGACAGCAAATATCAGTTAGTGAACCCATAAATACGGACAAAACAGTAAGGGAAGAAGCTGGCTTGGAAGCCGACAGAAAATAGGGTAAACTTTGGGGTTTTTTTTAAATAAAAAAAGGATCTGATGGAAGAAACTGAGGCTTGTAATCTTCTGTAATAGAAGAGAGACTGAAATATGTGTAGACAGAGAACAACTTATTTTTTCTTCTCAAAATCAGTGAATTCCAAATATTAAGTTAATTCATTACCTTAGCTAGCCTTATGGAGAGTATAGAAGTAAACAGCATAGCAATTGCCTGGCATGAAACTGGATGTTTATTAAAAGTTCTTAAATATCTTCCAAAGGTATGCTGTTGCAAATGTTTTGCTAAAGGTGGGTACCTTTTACCATAGCTTTTTAATTAAACTGATAAAAAGTTAATAGATTATAAAAAATATGTGATTGCCCTTGAAAAGGACAATGTGGACAGGACTGGATAGAACACTTTAAAAACACTTACACATGGTAACAGATACATGAGGATAGACATGAAGAATTTACTTGTTTTGCAATAAGCTTATTTTAATGTGCTATTACCATTAAGTATTCTTTGAACAGTGTTACAAAGCTTCTAATCATATGGCCATGTAATTTGTTTAGTTACAAGTTTTGCCTTTTAATGAAGTTTAGCTTCTTTAAGAATCATTTTTGCTAAAGACAAAATGGACATAACTTTGGCTTAAATAGATATGACATAACATGGTTGCTTAACACATTTGTCTTCTATAATTTATAGAATTGATTTATACCTGGGCAGCTAATTATGATAATATAAATTTGCCTATAAGCAGGAAAGGTTTATACAGTACCACACCTTGCAGTAAAAGATAGTTATTTTCACCTGAGGATAGGGATTTATATCACTGCAGAGACGAAAAAACAAGATGCTGACAGTTTTCCTGCAGTGGTTTACAAGCTTCAGGACCAGCAGACCACTGTCAAGCCTCAGGTTCTCTCGCCAACTACAACCTGAGTTATGCACGGAGACAGAAACCAGTCCTTTCTGAGTCAGTCCTGAGTCGTTTCAACAGTTAGACTCTACACTATGAAGAAATGCCTCACTTAGGAGATTACAGAAACAAAATACTACTAACCTTGAAATCAAAAAAGTGGAAGGGGAAATGATTAATACAGTTTTTAAACATTCGCATTGGTAAGATGTAGGGATCAACACTTTCGATATTGTTTTAATCTTTTTCAAGAATTTTCATCGGAAGGCTTTGAAAGGAGCGGTACCTCTATTCCCAGTTCTTCCCATCTTTGTTCTGCCTACCTGATGTAATGTTGCACAGGAACTGATCCATGTTAGTTCACCTTTAATCCGTTTCCTTTGTTCAAAAAATTAGTGGTTTATTTGCATATTGTATGCACAGATGGCTGTACTACTTTTTGTCTAGTGGTTGTTTTGGCACAATCACACAAGTCCATCTCTTTTCTTTCCACACATGAGCAAACAATGTGGTTTTCTTTTGATATGTCTTTTTTTTTTTTTTTGGTATTCAGGCTGAGACTTGTAGTTTACCTGTAACAAAATGGTTTCTGCAGAGTTGATGACTTTTTGAAAATATTTTTGTTATATGCCCGTGAGACTATGAAGATGGTGAGGTAAGAGGATAAGATGGAACTTTTTTTACTAGACTGATAGACTTGCTCAAAATATTTGAGGAAGATAGAGTGAAGTTTGTATCTCTTGGTATTAGCACAAATATTTTAGTGCTGTATCAAATAATTTCCTCTCTTGTATTTAAAGGATTAGATTTAGTAACATGTGTCTAAGATTGGTACAGGTTTTTCTTGTTTAAAACTAAGTGCTTCCATGTTTTTTGCAATTTGTGGTACACTTAAAATGTCTCTGCTGCTTTGTGTTTCACTGCTACACACACATTTTTAGGAAGTGTCACTTTCTCAGAAACCTTACTCTGCTTTTCCTGATTTTTGAATGAATCTGTTAAATACCATGAATGAAAGTAAGAAAATTACTTAGAGTTGAGTTTTCAAGCTTTTATTGTGAAAAGCTGGGATTCAGAGAGCCAGGGAGTTTTGGGGGAATAGATGGTGAAAGTCTTAATGAAAGCTCTTTCTGCAGTGGTGTTCAAGGAATAAATAATGCAATCCTTGGATATTTTTTTTTTTAAAAAAGAGTTTTTATTCTGGAATGCATACTTCAGAAAGAAGGTGAGAATATTGCAATACTGAAGAGAGCTCAGAGGAGGACTGCAAATATGTGCTAGGGCTGGAAAACAAACCTTACAACGTAAGGCTTAAAAATGTTTTTCGCTATTGCAGATTAATTAGCGACTGGATTGCTTTGGATGCTTATTGACTTATGGAAAAGATAACAATGCAGTGAGCTTCTCTGTGTTGTTGACAGACATAAAAGCTGAAAAGCAGAGTATGTACAAATGCTATCTTGCAATAACAAGTCATTTAATAAAAATAAAATTATTCAAATGTTGGAACAACTTACCATAAAAATAGAGGACTCGTTGTTCAAAGTCTTTTAAGACAAGATTAGGTTGCTTGGTAAAAAATAATTTCTCTGAGCTTCTGGGACGTTTTATGCATGGCCTGGAAGGAGGTGATCCTTCTAGTATTGAAATCTGTTAATCTGAGCAAACCTTCTTCAGGGGCCTTGAGGAGAACAGAATTGCCTTTGTGGTCTCAACATGCTAATAATATTACTACAAAGATCATAATCAAATCTCATGCTTCAACTTTCCAGTGTAAAGGTTTGGGAAGAAATTTTTCCAATATACAATTAATTAACTCTGTACTGTGTACTCTGGTTTTGTTTTGCTTTTCTTCCCCTTCTGTGAAGCATTGGAGAGTGGCCACAGCTAGAACAGGTTACTGGATAATCTTAACCACTGCACTGCTGTTTAGAAAGTTGTATTTGTGTCACTGTCAGGGTCCTCCTCATTCCCATTTGGAAATAACTTTTTCTTTACCAGTAACTTATTGGTAGATCTGATGCATTGAAGAGTAGTGATTTTTTAAAAATCTTTCCGGAGTAGCTTGCTGTACAGATCATCTGGGCATACCTTGTCCAGCCAGTTCCTTGCACTTGCTGTCACTTTTCTCTCTCCTGTTTTCTACGTGTGACATGTTGTTTGGTGCCAGGGCTGAACTGCTTTTAAAGCATTTGAGCTAGGTATAAGAATAGATATTTAGGTGAAACTTAATGGCCTGCATTAGACAGAAAGTCTAGGTGATGTAATGGTCCCTTCTGACTTGACAATAAAATAAGCTGTCTTTTGTAAAATGTGTTTTGAAGCTGTATTCTATTTAAGGCACTTGAAATTTAAAAAAAAAAGTTTAAATGTTTCTGTAAATGTTAAATCCCACAGATTGTAAGAGACTGTAAGTATTACAATCTCTCTAGTAAGAGATTGTTGTATTATTAGGGTTTTTTGAGTATGATCTCAGGATAAGTTTTAATATTGTTATCTCTTTTTTTCTTAAAGACACTGAAAGTAATTAAAAGTAAGACTATTTTCTATGTTGGGTCTGCTGGGCTTGAAAAAATGACTATTGCAATTTGCATGCAAATAAATAAAACCATGAGAGAAATGTATGGGAATGATGAAGAATGGTACTAGTGTGGCCATAGTACAATGGAAAGTAAGTCTGGGAACATGCAGTGCAGTAACACATACGCTAATGATTATATTTTTTAGAAACAGTGAAAGGTTATGTTTTTGAAAACTAAATTGTACTTCAGAATAGAATAATAAAACCAGTCACCTGACCTAATTTCGAAACACATTAAAATAGAGCTTTTTTGTTGTGAAACAAAACTTTAAAGATAACAGACAAATTGTGACAGAATAATTGCCAGATTTTTTTTTTAATTTGTCATTTTATTTTTATGTAAACTAGTGGTAACTATATAACTGTATGATAAAAGTCAGATTGCTTTTGACTGGAAGTATGTGACCTGCTGTCTGAAGCTGGTTTAGTGATTGCTGTTAAATTTACTGATCTGCTTAACATGTACTAGAAAGCTTGAAGTTTCTCTTAAGTTTAAATGTTACTAGCCTTTCCTAGGGGATGTAATTCCGTTTTGTGGATTTTTGACTTTTTCTATCAGTTGGTACTCGTGTGTAAGGAAAGCAAGATTTGGCCTCCAAGGCATGGAAATAGCATTTGCTAGCTGCTAGGAAGCAGTGTTCTCTAATTGCTGCAGTAACAAATACCATTTTAGTCTTTAATAAAATAAATTAGTCAGCTATATTTAGCAAGACATTTTCTGTAATTTTTGTCATATCTGGGTTTTTTGTATCTAGCCTCAGAAGGTAATGGACATTGTTCTGTTGAGGTCAGCAGAGATTATATTAAGCTGCTCCCATATACTGTGCAGTAGTAACTCATACCATTTCACAGCCCAATCCCATCAAATTTGAATATGAATTTGTTGAGTGTTGTTTAAATAACTTGCCAGATAATATCTGGAAGTATCAAAACTGGAATAGTGATTAAATGAAAGACTTTTTTATCGTATGTTAGATCAAGTATGCTGATGAGTAGAAGTTCTTTATGCTTTTTGCCATTATAGAAAACTCTCTATGTTGCCCTGCACATTAGGAATGTCAATACATGATGGAAGAAGAGGAAGAAATGGGTTTTTTTTTAATGTGGAAACTATAAAAGAGAAAGAAAGGGATCATTACTCCAGAAAACCTACTGCTAATATGTGCAATATTTGTCCTGAGTAAATACAGAAAGAAACTGCCTTGTAAGGGTACAGAACAAGGCAGATGTAATGTAATTCTTTGTGTAATTAGAGAAAGATGGAGCTCATTGTAATGCAGTTTCAACAGGCGAGAGCGACATGCAGCGTACTGCAGAGTGGTACCTTAGACGAGGATCAGTTTATGCATAGCAGCTGGAAATAAGCTATTTCCCTTGTTCCATCACATGAAGACAAGTTACCAAAAAGACTCCGGGTAGAGAATGCTGTAGTGATTCTCTGCGGACAGCTACGTCGTCTTTACTAAAGAACATGAAGGCATAACAACTGAATCAACAAATGCTGAGGTTAACTAATCTTTAAAACGTTTTTCTTTGTGACAAGCTTTGATAGGCTATTTGTAATACTGATACTGCTCAGAATCCTTCTAATGTCATGTTCCTGGGAAGTGATAGTTTTTTCTATATTTGTTAGATCAGTCCGTGTGATCGCTTCATGTGATTTCACTGATAATTTGATACGATTTCAGCTTCTTCTGAAGTTTTCATTCATTTTGTCATTTTAATACATTGACACATTCGCTATTAATAGTAATTAATTGACTGTTTTCCAAAAGAAATTTATGGAGCCTGTATGAAGGAGTGTAGGTGATAGAAAATAATTATACTGTAACAATGTCCTGTACAACTGTATACTTTTCCCTAATGAAGGTTGTAATTACTATTTTAGCAATTTTATTACTATCCGAAATGTGTAATGATGCCATAACTCTGTCATTGTTCCCAAGTGACATCATTGTGTGTCTCATCAAACTTAGGTTGTATACACGTAGAGTAAAAAAGGTAGGTAGATGGAAATGCTTCCCTTGATCTCTTTTTCTAAAGTTTCTAGCGCTATATTTTGTGAAGATGGTATAAAATATACAATGATGCACTATGTTGGCCAAACAGCTTCCATTCTGAGATTTTTTTTTTTTTAAATGCCACAATTAACTGGAAAATGCCTCATGTAAAGAATGCCTTATAAAGACCGGTGGTCAGCCTTCAGCAAAAGCTCTGTTTCAGCTTTACGCCTCAAACTTTATTTTTTTTTCTTTCTGGACTCATGAGGCCATTCTGTAACTGATGTCCATTTCTCTTTGAGTGGGATGTTGGTCATCACGTGGCAGAGTAGGGAGAGGCAGCAGGGAGGAAAGTCAAGACTTGTGGCAGAGTAACATTTTTCTAGGCACAGAAAATTTTGGCCTCGTGTTGGTTCCATCAGTCGTCTCCCCCCCCCCTCCCCCCCCCCATATAAAAAGTGTGTGTTTTGTACAGTATGTTTGTCTCTGTATGCAAACATTTTACACAGAGCTTTTATAAATGGTGTGACTCATTGCTAGCAAATCTGTGAAGAGGTGATAGTTATGTCGTGATGCATAAGCACAGATGTATTCAAGTGCCAGCTGTACAAGGCATCTGTTATTTTTCTTCTATCCCTGCACTGCAGCAGTCAAATAGAAGAAGATAGAAAAGCCTGACTGTATTTGTATATTTATTAATGCCGATATTTTGAAGTTGTTGGTGAATTTATGCCCATTACCTTTTAAAGAAGTTGTTGGTATCTCTGCATTAAGCAGCTATTTTAACAATCAGGATACATAACAAAAATTTGTTGATAATCTGTGGGAGTAATGTGCAAGAATTTTATTTGCAACAGACTTAATCTTATTACCAAACTGCAAAAACCAGTGTTTTCACATTCCTGTCTTAATCTCTCCCCTTCATGTAATCATCACTGGTACACTGACATATGATCGGAGCCCTTCTCATCAATGAGACTTGCAGGAACCTTCCGTTTATCAGAAGAAAAGCTTGATAATCTGTGGGAGTAATGTGCAAGAATTTTATTTGCAACAGACTTAATCTTATTACCAAACTGCAAAAACCAGTGTTTTCACATTCCTGTCTTAATCTCTCCCCTTCATGTAATCATCACTGGTACACTGACATATGATCGGAGCCCTTCTCATCAATGAGACTTGCAGGAACCTTCAGTTTATCAGAAGAAAAGCTCCTTAGCTAGAAGTCTCCTTGTTTTATTTTCTCCCAAAGGATGCTGGTTTGTTAGCATAGCCTAGGATAGGTCATCAACTAGTATATTTCAAGCACATTTCCTTACAATGTCTGTATGATCCTCTGATGAAATGAATGTTCATTTCTGAAACAGAGCAAGATGTGGTAATTTTAGTTTCGTACAATTCTAAGGGTTTCAAGAACTTCCAATTGTCAAGACATGCTTTTGCAAGTTTGTGGGGCTCTGTCTTGCAATCTGTGGCGATTTTGGTGTGGTGTTCTGTGGCAGTTTGGATACTTCTGGTTTTGTATCTCAAATTGAAATATATTGATTACACTAAATGTTATCTTTTTTGTTCTCATAGGTGGTGTCATTTTGAATATTTACTATTTGATTGTGGATTTGCTTGATAATTTAGTGAAGAAAATTATTAAGAAGAAAGCATTATGCCTAAGTAAATTTTTCTAGAGACCCTGCAAAGGACTCTAGGATGTTTATCAATAATGATGTGTTGTCTTACTGAACACAGTAATTTTTTGTATATTTAAATGGGGCATCTTGCTTAGTGTAAATCTTCCTGCTATGTGGTAACATAGCAGAATAATGAAATAACGTATGTGGTATAAATGTTATGGAAGAAAGGAAACACATTCATCCTCTGCTTTTTGACCTTGGCGAGTTTGGGTTCAAATTCTTCTTAAATAATGAGTTAAAAGGAGTTGAGATGTCTAGCTTTTAAGAGCTATATCCAGGACTCAGTCTAGATTTTTAACTTTAAGAATGTAAAGAGAACACTGTAATTGAGTCTGACTTCCTCTGTAACGTGGGCCATAGAAATCCCTGAATTTCATTTCAAGAAGTTTGGGAATTAGGAGTAGTTCAGTGGAGGTCATAAAGTGTCAGAAAAAGCTGCATTGTGCTGCAACCCTGTGGTGGCAAGCCAGTTCTAGCTTTTGCAGCCCTATTGCACATCTCTTACTGCTCAATTCATGTGCTTCTACTTCCTTTCTTGCTTCCATGCTTGTTAGACCTTTCACTGAGGCCTTTCGGTGAACTAACCTGGGGGAGAATTCCCTCTAGAGGAGAAAGAAAAGACAAAGTGTTGTTTTTCTGTTCATTTAATATGCTAAAATGGGTCAATATAGAATCCATTGCGTATCAGAGGCTGGGAAGGAAAGTGCACAGAACCACTGAGCCTGAGCTTTTGACATGACTGAAATGGAGGAGGGAAGGATAGCTCTTATTACTGCTTGTGAGTAGTGTAGGCTAATCAAGGCACTCTTATTATTCTTTAACTGCTAAATGAAATCCTTAGACCTGTGTCTATAATCCTCATTCTCCTGTTCTAGAAGAATTGATCTTGCTGCTAGCTGAGGACATATAAAAGAGGGTAAAGAAAGACCGTTCAAAAGGCTCATACTTTTAAGATTGTTGAGAAATAATGTCTTTGGAAAATAAATGAAATTTTGCAGTGTTGGAGAATCCTTACTATATGGCGTTCAGTAGAACAATGAAATTAAAATCATCCCCAGCCACCCACCCACCCCCAACAAGTTGAAAAGATGTTGTTGAGTTGTTACTGAGGCCTAATCGAAAAAGAACTTGACATTATGGATCCCAGCATTGTATCATTCCTTGTTTAGGTACACAGCTTTTGGAGTAGAATTCATGAATTTAAATTACGTTAATTCACTGAATGTTGTGTCTCATGAATTGAGAGTGCTCAGTAGCAAATGAGGTTCGTAACAGCCATTACTTTGAACAGGGGGAGGAGCTAAAATAACCAGAAGGAAATGGCAGAGAAGTGTTTTCTAGTGACTGAAACTTTTTTTTGTACCTTTCCACCTTTGAAAAGCTTGCCGAAGAAAGAGCAAGCGCTTGTGCTTCCACCCTTTTGTGTCATAGTTGGTAGATAAAGCACTTAGCCAAAAAATGGGACTTTCCCATCCTTGGCTATCTGAAGACTTGTGATAATGCTGAGTTGTTATGGAATAAGAAAGGACTACAAGTGTGACTTTCTTGCTGAAACCATTTGTTTCTGCTGACTATGTCCTAGGAGCATCCTCAAACGTATTTTTTTCTGATCATAGATTGCAGTGTACCATGGAATGAAAAAAAGATAAGATTTGGAAGGAGGGCTTTTGAATTGAACTAGGTAGAATTTCAGAGTACTTCTAACCTAGTCCATAGTACTACTTGATCATTAGCACTTGGAACTCAAGTTTGTTTGTTTTTTCTAGCCAGTGCGGTTTAAAAAAGCATTGGTAGAATAGTCTTACCATGATCAGCCAAAAGGAAGGTATGACATCATAATAATTATTCATTTGAGTGATAGGATTATTACCCATAATTTTGTTGGTGCAATACGTATTAGAAGGTACGTACTCTTGAGTTGTAGTCATGTAGGTAGCTATATGTCAAGTCAAACAGTCAAAATGGAACTGTTCAACACGGGCTTACATGGAAATAGTAATCGGTATCAATTATGCTAATACAATTTTAGCTATATCAGCTTCTGTGATTTCTGTTTTGAAATAAGAATCTATGTACCCTTTTATCACAATAATAATTTCCTGTAGGTAATAAATGTACTTAAATAAAAAAAGAGTTTGTACGTAGACCTTGCTGTGTGTTTTTGCGTTTTCTAGCGGCAATGAGCTTCTAATGTGAAGTAACTACACTTGAGTCTCACTGTTTTAAAAGTGTTTTTGAAGGGCCTTTGAAGTGCTTAAAAGTAATAAATAGCACCCTCTACTTATTAGCCTAGGTATGTGCCTAGAAAAATGTATATTTTGGGAAGAATTTCAGTAGGCAAAATGTCAGAACTTTTTTTTTCCATTATTTCTTTGACAGTTGTCTTTCTGTGCATATATTGTTTCTCTGCTGCATACTTATTGTATGTATCATTTTATTATCCTGAGGCATTTGGAGTAAACAGTTGGCATTTGTACTCCAGTTCTCCGGAAAATTCTCAAGCAGCTTGAGCAGATCCAAAAGACAAGCAAGTGTTGTGTCAGGAATTGTGTTAAACTCTGTAAAATAAAACAGATACGGGCAAGGGGAAACACCCTCTTTTACCAATACTTAGTATATGTTTGTACAGCTGGCAATTTGTGCTCCTTCTTATTCATTGACCTAGAAGTAGCCAACATTTTAATGCGTTCTTGGAAGGAAAAAAAAAAAAGGTTAAAAAAAAAAACCCCTGCCACATCAAAGCCTCTCCTCAGCTTGTAAAATGGTTTCCACCACTACCTTCCTCAACCCTATCGGAACACTCAGCACTTTCTCCCTCTCAAAAGAAAGCAAGCCTTTTTATTAAGAAATGGCCTTAGAGTTTTATTTATATTAAAATGATAAAAGTGACACAAAGCAGTTGAAAAGATCTATATAGTTCAAACAAAAGTCCATCAGAGATGTAATGTAAATTCTGTGTAATGTGTCTCTATCAAATCAAGTCATATGATTCAGCTGTTGCATAGAGTGAAGTAAGTACTCACTTTAGGAAAGTGTTACTCTGCGGAATATTTTTTTTTAAGTAACTAGAATGTAGTCTAAAACTTCATGCCTATCAAATGGCTTGTATTTTGCTGGTCAGATCTGATGTTCCAAAGTCTTATTTGTGACAAAGGAAACTAAGTGCTTGATAATTGTTTGCACAATACAGGTTCTTGACCATTGTGGATATCGTAATTCAATTTTAATTGCACCTTCCCTTAATGTAAAAGGCTTATATTGAGCCTTTGTTCTCCAGCATTCTGCTCATATTGCTGGATTTTTCACTTAGTGTGCTAAATAATACAGGGAGGCTGAAATAATTTAAAAATAATTTTATGAAAAATCCTTCATTCCATTAAAATCTTTTTTATTCATTGTAGCACAAGCCCACCTTACTGCTGTGTGGACCTTTATTCTTTGCGAACAGGAGAGATGGTCAAGTCCATACAGTTCAAAACTCCTATCTATGATCTGCATTGCAATAAAAGGTAAGGATGTTTACTATACATTTTTTCTGTGTTACGGCATGTAAAATTTCAGCAATGAATACAATTTCTGGCGTATGTGCTCCCTGACTTTATTATTTTGACTTTCCTGTAAGCATAGCTTTGGTTCTCCATTTCTCAAGTAATATTTCAGTTTGAGTACGACAATATGCTTCTCCAATGGCTTTCATACAAGAAGCTCAAAACATTTTACATCTGAAATCATTTAAGCTTCTTTCAGTTGTGATGAGGGTGAGCAGGAATCATTGGAATCCTCTGTCATCCACCTACAGATGGAGAAATGGGATCATCGAGAGTTTAAACAGTATAGAGCACTACAGAGTTTGTCTCTTTTCTTTGTGTTCTATTGTTCTGCCAGATATATTGCCTTCCTGCACATCCAAAAAAATCCTAGTGTGCAGTCTGTGGTCTACAGAAAATAATGTTCCCGTGAGTCAAATAACAAAGCAGCATCTCTTATTTGGGATAACGTCACCTAACTTCTGAGACAAAATGGCTGAGCGTCAGGTTGAAAATACCTTGTTTCCATAGAATTGTGAGTTCAGATTTTTCTGAATTAACTTCAGATCTTCATCTCTCCAAGACACACAAAGCTGAACACCCTTGTAGTTACTTTTTAAGACAGAAGAGAAAACCCGGGATCCCTACATGAGGATCTTGATCATCCCTTGGCACTCCTGATGAGAGAGTTTGATGCAGTGACTTTGGTCAAAGTCCGTGATTGTGCTGCTTACTTCAGTGCTTCCTTCCACCTGGCTATTACTGTTATTAGTCACTGTATGTCTTGAGGTACCTTATGGAAGTTGTGGAATATGATTCCTGTGCTAAAGGTAGAGCGCTGAATGAAGAAAGTGCTGCCTTTCTTTGGCAATATGTATTTATTTGCTGGAATTGATGGTCCTTCAGTAAGGAAGGTGGCATAATAACATAAATCATTAAGAACAAAACAAAACATCAGAATGATACGTGTCATGTGCCTGTTTTGTATGGCAGTAGGTAGCAGGCTTGCATCTGTGAAGACCATAAAAGAATATGAGCGTGTATTGAACTCATGCAACTAAGGGAAGTTAGCAGTGTTGGAGATTGGACAGGGAAAAAAAACATTAAAAAAAAAAACCAAACTCCCCCAACCCTAGAAGCCACAAAGGTTTTGTTAAACAGACATTTGTCTATCACTGTACCATCAAAATCTAAACATTAATGACTACATTAGGTCAAGTAGAAGTTACAGAAGAAAAGTAGTACTACTGAACAAACACCTTTAATACCACAACTAACCTAATAATGAGGAGGATATTTTGATGGTGTAAATGTTTAAAGTAAAGGATGGTAGTGGTTGGTTTTTTTTTTAATCCCCATCAATCTGCTTATTGTAGGATGTGGGTATGATTGTTATATCAAAAAATAGTTTCACTGAAGTAGTTGAGTTGGTGAGAGTTACGTGCCATGAATAGGTCACTGTTCCTTTAAAAGCTGTCAGAAGGAGTTCAGTACTTATCTGTGCAACTGTCCCTTGAAAAATTTAAAGTTCCCTTGTGTACAGTGTGATGATAGTAAATCTTTCCAGTCTGGCCTCCTAGCAGAAGAAAAATCCAATTGTAAAAACAGTCAAAAGGCAAATCATCATTCAAAGTCTCTCCCAACTAAAAAGTCTTTCCAGGTGCTAATGTTTCTTTTCCTAAGAGGTAAAAATGGAAAAGCTACTTCAAAGCTGTGTGGCTGTATCCAGGGTAGCTGCTTTTCTGGAATGTATCAGATTCTGTTATGATCCAAGGAAAGCTCGCTCTTTCAGATTGCAAATGCATTAAATGTGGCCAAGTGCAGTGCTAATGGTGCGTTAACCATACTATAGACTAATGGAGTCCAAAATTTGAATTTAAAGTAAAACTTCAGTTGCAGAAGAAAGGAAAACTGTTTATTATTTATGTATTTGTACTCTAGAATCATCCATCTGGTAGGTTTCATTTATGTAGAAAGACAGTACATCTTCAAAGAGTAGAAAACAAAAATCTACAGGATTGGAAAATACTACATGCGTTAACCATACTATAGACTAATGGAGTCCAAAATTTGAATTTAAAGTAAAACTTCAGTTGCAGAAGAAAGGAAAACTGTTTATTATTTATGTATTTGTACTCTAGAATCATCCATCTGGTAGGTTTCATTTATGTAGAAAGACAGTACATCTTCAAAGAGTAGAAAACAAAAATCTACAGGATTGGAAAATACTACAATCAAATATACACAGTTTTTCTGTATATACTTAACATTTGCCCATGCATTCAAAGTCTTTCCATTATTCATTGGTTAACTTTCTTTTGGGCCTTGTGGAAGAAGTTAGAATTGATACATTTTCTTTTGTTTTTCTCTCCTGCAGTTTAAGCAGTTGGAAGATATGTTGTTTAACTATACTATTTTGTCCAAAACTAATATTAATTTATATATGCAGAGTTTATAACTTTTTAAAATTGAGATTCATAAATCAGAAGGGGGTGAGGAAGCATCTTTTTCACAATAAGAGAGCTACAAGCAAATAAAAAAAATCCTACATGAGTTTCTTGTATGACTTAATGCATCTGAATCCCCCTTGTTGAGTTATGTGTTCTGCCCTCTTCTTACATTTGGCAAGTAAGCTGCTCAGCCTGAAAGTGTACATGTGCTTCCCGTTCTAGGTCTGCAAATCTGTGACTATGAAAGACTTCTGTCCGAAAATGTCCCTTGATTCCTTCCAAGAATTTGTGCTGCTTCTTGTTTCTAGATAGAGGCATACTGATAAACAGAGCAGTGACAACGTCCCAGGATGAGATGTTATAAACCAAAGAGTCCTGAAAGAATTCGAGATACAGAACAGAGCTTATTGCTTTAATCTAAGCTTCTGTATTAGACAAACAGAAAGTGGCTAGTGTTATACCAGCCTATTGAAAAGGCTTCAGGAGTTATCTTGGGAACTACAGATGCAATCTAAGTGTTTTGGTAAATGTGTTGGTAAAAACAGTAGTAAAATCGAATAGCAGACACACAGATAAATCGTGCCTATTGGAGGAGCATTACTACCATTTTGTAGGTAGAAATTGTGACTCAAAACTTATTTATATATCTGAAAACATCAGCAAGCATGTGGGTAAGGTATATATTTTTATTTTAGTGTAGTCCTTCACCAAAGAGTCTTACAGGTATTGAGCTTTCATGGAATAAGAAGGAGGTGTTCTTGTGGCTAAACAGTTAAAAATAGGGAGGGGAAAAAAAAAAAGAGGAGTTAATGGCTGGTTTTCACACTGATGGGAGATAAGCATCACCCTGTACCCAAGGGTATGTGTTGACACTGATGTGATTCACCATCTTTTTAAACATTATTCTATACTGTAATATGCAATCATAATTTTCAGGTAAAGCATTAGGTGTGTATTTTAGTCAGAGATACAATTGATTTTTTGCCACATCTCATCTTTACAATTGAAACTATTAGAACAGCATTTAATAATGCTCCATATTGTCAGCTAATTAAACAAATACTCTCTTATTCTTCCTAATGAGAAAATAATCAGATTATTAATTATGTCATATTGCTAAATGTTCCAGATAGCTGGTAGATTTTATCTGTTTATTTGTCAGCTTCCCAGGTGGTTCTTTCATTTCAAGAGTTTAAGAACTTAGTTTTGGGAAGTCATCAATGTAGAAGATGTCTCCTAGTTATAAAGCTTTCAAGATGCTTGACTTTCCAGATTTGGCCTCTTAATTTAGACAGCACGGTGTTTCATGCGTAGTTATCACGTGGCTTTTGGTCTGTTACTTGGTTTCAAGTAATGAACAGGTATTTTACAATAAAAGTGTGTATGTGTACAAGTGAATACATAAACATACACCTGTAATTTTGTTAATTGACACAAATCCTGCTTCTCGCAACTGTATTTGTGTGCTGATGTTCTTGGTATGAAAGAAAACCCCCGCTTTTAGTAAATAAGATAGTTTAATAAATTTGCAATGAGATGGGCAATGGGATTATTTCAAATTTAGCTTGTGTTCTACCAATTGTTGATTTGATTGTTATTTGAGTCACTGAAAGTAATTCAGGATCCTTGCAATTCCATTCTTTCTTTTTAATGGAGCTTTTACTGCAGGAGGTATATCATAAATATGCTGTGTTGTTCTGTATCAGATCTGTGTACTTCCTGAAATGAAGGTTATGTGGTTGGGATGAGAGAGAATCCTCAATAACTGCCATGTATTGGTAACCTGGCAGTTTATCAGTGTAGAATTTATATTGATGCTTTTGAAATAATTACATTTAGATATTTAATATTTAAACCAATGCATTTAATGTTTAAAGTACACATTCCATTTCTGTGTTTTCAGGATACTTGTTGTAGTCCTGCAAGAGAAAATTGCCGCCTTTGACAGCTGTACTTTCACCAAAAAATTCTTCGTTACAAGTATGTATAATAATTGAGTTCAGTCTTTTTGCTCTAGTGGTGGAATGAGATAAAACAGATTTTTTTTGTTGTTGATTGTTTTTATTTCTAAATCCTCAAAGCAGGTCTCCATGACTTCATTTGGAGTTTCAGGAAATCTGTTGCTTTGGAAAAAAAAAAACAAAAACATCCAAGTGTTACTTTGGCTCTTTCGCATATTTATTGTTGCTGTAACTAACATCTCACTGTTGTGAAGAGTACCTACACTGACATCCATAGGCAGCTGAAAAATTCTTTTGTTCATTTTGCACAAATATGTGCAAACGTTTCAGGTTGTACTCATAAGCAACAGTTTGAAAACACATCGACAACGACCTGCCCACTTTTCATTTTTTGTTGTTCCTTAGGCCCAGGTACATTATTGTTTTGGGTTTTTTTAACGTGTCCTTACTTTAGCTGGCACCAAAGCTCAAGCAGGTCAGTGAAGTGTTGCAGTAAAAAAACTATAGCCAAGTGTTTGCCCGCAGGTGCTTTTACATATATCTTGAGCATGAAGGAACTGTTTGCTCGGAGTCCCCTTTGTCCCTCTGTACCCCACAACTTGCCTCTCAATAGGGGGCAATTGATTGTCATGGGTAAGGTGCCCTCCAAAAGCTCTACTGTAAGTGTCCCTTTGCTGCCCCACATCTGTAACACAGTAATTGATATGTTAGTAGAGGAAAATAGTATGCTTTCTACTGCTTGTGCTCTGCTCTGTCACTGGATGTGGTTAGAATAGGATGTTATTTACCTGCTCCCAAGACTGTGTGTTGTCTGTGTAATGCTAAACACCGAGAAAAAATTAAAATCGTTACCTCTCCAAGCAGCTAGTGACTAGTGCTACTATTTATCAATTAGAATCGCCTCTTAAAATCTGTAGATTACTGAGGGATCATAATTTACTTTGGAAGGATCAGAGTTTTATTGTTAAAAAGGAGACTCTGAAATTTCCTGGATGTATTTTCGGTCACAGTGGGAAAAGTTCTAAATTGTCTTTTCACGTTATCTGTGTATTTTTAAAGAAAAATCTAGTTAGGAGAAGCTCTTTCTTGTAATAGCTTGAAAAAAAGCGGCTTTATGCAGTAATATTAAAGTTGCCAATAGGTGTCAGTTTCTTCCTATGCATGGCTGTAAGATCCTAGGAATCTGCTGGGGTTCAGTGAAGAGAGCCAAATGGGAAAAGACTTGTTTGTGTCCTATTCCTCACTCCTTTTTATTCCACCAAAGAGAATGAGGGTACAAGCCTTGCTTAATTTTAGATGAAAAAATTAAAAAACCGCAATTAAGTGTGTATTTTGACAATTCTCGTGCTTTTCTAGTTCCAGTTATTGTTTGTTGTTTTTTTAAAAAAGGTACTGCAATTTGTTTTTAAAAATTAATCCACCGAACTGTGTTTTGAGGAACAGGGTTATTCTATTCCTAACCATAACTTTCGATTTGGAGTGCATTTTTGTGAAACAGCGGTGGAATTTAGAAAGGATAAAATAAAGCTTTTGCAGATATTTAGCAAAGTATTTGAAAAACCAAACTCCTGAAATGTCACTATTCACGGTAAATTTCTCCAGCTGTGCTGTGTTTTTAATATGAGAAAGTCAAGATGTTCTCAAACTTTGTTCTAGTTCTGGGTTCCAAAGCTCGGTTAAAGACACCCCTCATTTTGTACTGGGCATTTTGGAAAGCTGCGGGACCCGGCAAACAGCTGGAGCTGCTGCCACCACAGCCCTTCCCCTGTCGCCACCCCAGCTTGTCCGTGGCCAGTGATGGGGTGTGACTGGGCAAAAAGACATGTGCTTTTTTCCTAGTTGAATGCGTTTCTTGGACCTGTGCTGGCGAATAGTTTTCCTGAGGATTTTGAAGCTTAGTTGTTTCACTTAATAGCTTATGCTATCAAGCAGGAGTTATGCTCTGGCTTGTTGAAGGCTGCAGTAAAGCTTTTGTCTTAAGCTTTCAGATTTCGTATGTGCTGAAATCTCTTCGACCTAAGAGTATATCTTTAAAGGCTTAAGTTACTTTGATGTGTTTTGAAATTTGATGTAAATGAGCTACCTCGTTAGCTGCATAGATTTTTGATAGTCAGCCAACTGGCCAGCAACTGGACTCTTTTGCCTTTTTTTTTTTTTAATTTAGGAAAGGGCAGTATCAGTTTAAATTGGAAAATTATAAATCCTTGGAAAGGAAACTTGGCAAAAGGTCTTATGGGCCTCTTTGTTTCCCTTATTGGAGTATCCCTGCTCTGCAGGACAGTCAGCCGGTGACCCATCTGGACCTGTCCTCAGCTGGACAGTGGCAGTAAAAATGTCACTGGCTGCCCAGAGAATTTTTCGTCATGAAGAAGATTCTCAGCTGTGTTATCTGACTGCTTTTGGTCAGAAGCAATGGCATAAAAGGTCAAAAATATTAAATGACGATCACTAGCTCTTTGAAGACGTTTCTGTTACTGTATAAACCACTGCGTAGAAAAAGAAAATCTTTTTTTCAAGAAGATTTGGTGATGATGTGGAAATCACATCTTCCATCCATATCAACTAAGCGGCCTGGGAGCCTTAGAACCTCATTGAGAGAGCTAAAAAGCAAACATAATTAAGCAGGAGCTCTCATCCATTTTGTTGACTATTTATACATAGAAACTAAATGCAGAATGTACAATTAAAAACAGTGTCAGGAATTCTGAAGTTTGGTGTTCCTCAGAAATGCTAATGCAGCTGTGTTGCACATGAGTAGTATTTGTCTTTCTGTTTTTGTGGTTGAATGTGTTGCTTAATATATTGTTGTAATAAATATACCATAAAATATTCAGGATGTAGAACATGGTCAAGTTTGTGCTGCTGTTGGGATGTTTAACTCCTGCATTTCCTGATTTTTCTTGAGCAGATTCGACATAGTACTAATCTTTTTTTTTTTCTGCATGTGATTAGATGGAAATGTGCTGATTTGACTTGAATGGCAGCGAGCCAGCACATTTTATTTGTGCCTTTTGTAAGAAAAACTCAGTGTACAGGTGCTCCAGTCTTGGTGTGTGAATTTAACACAGGTGCTTAAACTTGAAGGGAAAACATACTGTAGATATTGTAGAAAAATTACCAGGATATCCTATAATCTGTCCTGTGTGGTATTCTTATTTTTAAATGTCTGCTAAGGAAAGGCATAGCATCGGTCTGCAAAGAACTCATGGCAGTAACTTCCATATGGCACTCTGTTCTCTACTGTGCTTATGCTTGGAGCCAACTCCATTTCATTAAGAGAGGGCTTGCATCAAGGGGAAGATAAAACCAAACAGTAATTTTGCATCCTGCACTGTTTTAAGTGCTCACGTGGCCAAACTAAAAAAAATTCATTTAATGCTTATAATAAGAATGTGTTTCCTTTGGTAGTTGTGAATGTTAAGGTGTGGATTTTAAATAGATTTTTAAATAGTTAAGTTTTATTGTGGTTCAGTTAAGATTTCCTTCAGAGTCTTTTTCTGAATACTGCACATGACTGAACGATCAGAAACGAAAGTGATGTACAGGCTTTTTTCCCTACTTCGCTCTAAACAATAGATGCAGAAAAGCTGAATTTCATTGATTTCTATTACATCAGTGCTCCCTCAACCCTTCTCCAAAAATGCTTACTTAGTGGAACGTTGATGATTATGAATATGGCCTGATGGATACTTTCTTCTCTGTAAAGAATATCCTTCCCACCCCCTGGGCCCTAAGTAAAGATTATCACAGATAACATCATGCATGTGGCATCATCTTTGTGTCCGATAACTAGTGCCTGCTCAGTTTCTCTGGCCCTTCCACTCCTCATATTGATATATTCTCCATCCATTATTCTCTAGGGATGAAGACAGTTATTGCAGCCATTAGCTGGCACCACATTTCTATTGATGCTGTACAGCTAGAGCCTTAAGAGGTAATTTTCCAGATTTTAGTCAGAGTACTTTATTGTATAGAAAGTCTCAAAAGACTTGCCTAACCACAAGCCAAAAATTATTCAGTGTATATTAAATGCAACCCACCTGCACCTCAAAATGAATAAAAAAAAAAAACCAAAACCAAACGGTGTTTGATATTCTAATTTGCAATTTGGATGGGGTATTCCTATGTTCACTGACATTCACATGCAAGACATAATATGGTGGTTTCAGTTTGTCACAGGTCTGATCTGGAAATCATCTAGACTTTTTTTGTACGTTTTTGTTAGCTTTGTTAGAATTCCTTTTCCCTGATCGGCAGACAGGGAGCAGTTTGATCTCTTTGCTTTGAAGTAAGAACGCTGGATGTCTTATGAAAATGTTTAATGCCTGAAGAGTTACATTCTTTATGAAGTTCTGTTTGTATGTTTCCCTTCTCAGCTGTGGTCAGTGAGTGGCATTTATCCTGGCTGTCGCACATGGTATAATAACTGATAGGATTCCTGTGTCTGTGGAGGGAGACTCTTCAGTTTAGATCGAAAGTCCTTAAGGCAGGTGGGAAGCGAGCTCCTGTTTCACAGTGTTTTTCTTGATCCATGAAGAGAAGCCAAGTATGATCCTGTGAATTGTATATAAGCCGTTTTTATTTTTATACACACACGCACACACACATACATACTTACACACCCCCCTTCGCATAATTTGTAACTGCCTTCCCTGAGAAATGTTGATTTGATCTTGCTTTGCTTTTGCTTTTTAACAGCGTTGTTTATAAGAACGTTTTTTCCTGAATGTGAGAATCAGTATATTACTATTGCAGGATAATGTTGAAATACTTTTTGAAAAGGTCTTTAGGGCAGTGCGGTAGATTTATGGAAACGAGTGTCTTCGTTGCTTACAGGGTGTTTTGCTATATTGCAGGAAAGTGTAAATACAACAGAAAAATTGCGTAAAGACAGAAATAAGGCATTGGTACCCAAGATGTATATCTATCGTATCTCCTGGGTTTGACAGTTTTAAAGATTATATGTAGAACAGGAAGTGCTGTTTGTTTCTGTGTAAGTTATTTTTATCTAAAGCACCCAAATCCTTAATGTTAAAGGCCAAAACAAAGCCATCTTACTCACATTGTCCTGTACAGGAACAACAACCTCTATAGCAACATTATTATTTATCACTGTCCAATTCTCTGAACAAAAAAAGAAAGTAAACCCTGAAATCCTGTCGAATTTGTGTTAAATTAAACAACCAAGCCAAATGAACACGAAAGGCCACAGATATTTTTAGTAACAGCTCTGGTATTGGTCTTAGACCTATAGAGTAACAGTGAAATACTTAAAACTGTCATGACAGGGAAAGGAGGTCTCTGTAGTAATAATAATAATAATAGTAGTAGTAATAATAATAGCAACAACAATAGCAGTGATGATGATAAAAAATTAAATCTGTGGTCCTTCCCCAAGCTTGTGTGAGGGAATTCTGTTCTTCCGATTGAGGCTAGCACGAAATGCGACTCATTGCAGGGCTGGGTCTGTCATGGGCGTGATGTGTATTATGAATATTGCCCTGCAAAGGCAGGTGATGACAGTAGATGTAGCATTTGTGGCTTTACTTTTTCACTTCATTTCTAGATAGTTTTTTTTTTTTCTCAGTGTTAGTAGTGATAATGCTACTATGATTTTAAAAAAAAAAAAAGGAAGAAAAAAGAAAAAGGCCCTGGATGGTAAGCATGATTTCACAGTAGGGTGCATCCCGCTGGTTTGCTCTTTTGCTCAGTTTTTATGGGTGATACTTAAACAGAAGGAAGTACAAGAACAATAGAAGAGTTTTGGAAAGTATGTGACAGTGTGAGAGTAATAACATTTACATAGGGCCTTTCATCTAGAAGGAACCCAGAGGAATTTATAAACAATATTACTTTATACAGTTTATAAACAAATAAATTTGGTTTGCTTGGTGATGCTAAAAAAACCAAAAGCCCAAACAAACAAAAAATATTAGATAAAACAAATTATATGACTTGTTTTCCTTGGAATAAACAATGCTTTTGCAACAACAGTATCACTCTACCCGTTATTTATTGTATATACCCTCTTTCATGGATCTGTTCTGGCTGCTTTGGATTGCAAGACTTAAGAATGTAGTTTTGTAAATTCATTACTATAGAGTGCTGTATATTTCATAAGCCCTAGAAAAAAATTACTAATTGATTATAAGCTACATCCAGTGACTGAAGAGTAGCATAGCTTTAGTGGGTTATTGTAGCTATTTATTTAAAAATATACAATAACACTGCTTCACAGATTTTAAGTGACATCTGGCAAACCTCGAATGATTAAAGGCAAATAATTTTGGTTGAAGAGAGTTACGCATTTTGGAATTTGCTCAGAAAACTGTGTTTAAAAACACTGTACACTTAAGATGGCATATGTCATCTTTAATGAACCTCTCCACACACTGAAACAGAAAAATCTTTGTTTATCCAGTAATCCACTTTCTCAGCAAGGTTTCACTTACTTAGTTTTGCCTTAGTATGTAGGTTAGCCTTGGAGATCTCTGCCCTGACCAGCGTTCCTTGCGTTTGCTGACTGTATCCTATCCCAATGTCATATTCATCATACTCAAAAGAGATGCAATGTCTTCCATGGTTTGAGATCAGAGATAGAATCCTAAGAAGATTTTATAATAGTACTGTCCATACCCATATATTGTATAAACACACAGAGAAGTAGCTTGAAATAAAACTGGACAACAGTAGTATGCATTCCTCACAGATATAAGGTGTGGAATATCCATTAAAAAAAAAAAGTTACAGTAATTATGAGGATAATTCTTATAACTGATACCAAAAAAGGATGAGTATGTATCAGTGCAGAGGAAATCAAAGAGAACTGGGGAAAAGAAAGCAGTGAAAATTACGCACAAAGGAAGTTTTCCTATTAAACTGACAGGAAAAAAAAAAAGAAAATAACAACTTACTAAAAATGGTTTTCATTAAAGAGTAAAAACAAAGTCAAGATAGAGGGGATGAAAGTCTGGCAAATATCACAAACAGATTTTTTTTCTAATTTTTTATTTCTTTCTGGACTATAAAAGTAAGTGTAGAGAATAAGAGTTCTCACAATATGCTATGAAATTAAAAAACAACCGGTAGTGTCTTAAGATAAGCATGTTGGGATGTGTTTGAAGAAAAGCAATGTTCTGGATGCTTCTGATTTGGCTTTTTCATTCCTTTTTAGCTTTATTCATTCGCATGTTAATTTGCAACAGTTTACTGCATGTCATTTTACAGTGCTTTTTAGTGAGGTCTGAGAAGGAAACGTAGCTGTACTCTGGGTAAGGAGCCATATTCAGTTGCGAGTACATTGTAACGTAAACTGAAAATAAGTTCTGACTTAGCTCAGACAAGTTCTGACTGTTAGAATCAGGTTTTTTCTAGAGAGAAACGTTGCCTTCTAGTGCATATTTAGGTCTGAATACTTTGTCATGACAGGATTGTCTTTAGCTCTTCATTAATGGAGCCATTCAGGCTGTGTAGGATGTTTCTGAAGAAGGACCAAGAGGAAAAATTACAGTCTTAACTATGATAATGCTCACTTCTGGGGGAAAATTGTTATTAAAGTACTGGTCACTCACCTCCATTGCGTATTTTTTTAAACAGGTCATGTTGGTATGTATTATATTTGGTATATATGCAGAGTCCCTTAGAGCACAGACATCATCCATACTTCATGAATCAGAAGGGCACATATATAGAACATATCCGAAGATATTGATTGGACTTGTAGAGGTATCATGGGTGAGAGATGCACGGCTCTGGTCCTCCTGAAGAATTGAGCTGTTGAAAGCTTATATGTCTGTAGACTTTTAATTGCCTCTGGGATTCCAAAGATTGTGTGCTTGAATGTGAAGTACTGAACTGCCAAGTTTTTATGGATATTGGGAATCCCTGCAGTGTTTAGCCCCCAACTCTCCATCCCATACTGGGCTTTTGAGTGTGTGTATATACATATATATTATTTTTTTAAGCTTTTTTTTTTCCTCATGAAAAAGCTGTGGAGCTTGATGAAGAGCTGCCCCGATACAAATGGTTCAAGTTTTCATAGTGGCATGTTTTGTGATTTATTGGCTTAATCTCTGTTATAGCTGACATGACTTTTAATGGCCCTGTTCCTCTTAACAGTGTTTTCCCCATGCGCTGTTTGTTTAAAAGCTAAGTGGGAGGAGAGGAATGTGTTGCTTTTCTCTTCTTGGCTGCTGTCTGTGTATTCACACTGCCATTATTGAAGCTAGAGGATGAGCTTTTTAAAAACAATTTAAGGAAAGGACTGGAGCCTTAGTTTTCTGTAGGAGCACAGATCAATGGAAGGATCCAGAGTCAGAGAAGTGCATATTTGTGTGAGTTTTCAGAATGAGTAGGGGAGGTGACTTTGTTTATTATGGGCATATGGATATGAATCTCCAAAGGGTGGTAGAGATTTTCATAAAAGTAATTGAAAAATAATGTAAAATAAACATGCCTTCTCTTTGCTCGCTCATTAAGCAAACATTTGTATAGCTCTTTGGAGAACTTTTAAGTAACTTCTAGGATTCCTGTATTCTCAGTAAAACCAAAGATATAAAGTCAGCACAGCAGCAAGAAAGCTAAAGCCATCTTTGAATCCAAATAATCACAAACTCCATGCTTATTTTAGATTATAATTTTATAACTCAGTTATTAAAAAAAAAAAGACAGGAAGAAACTAAGAAATTGTAATGCTAAAGAATTTATCTATGGTACCATTTCAGTGTAGGTAAAACTTGCATCTTGGAAATGGGAATACCAAGGCAGAGAATATGAGGTACCGGGGTGCTACCCGTGAAATCCTCGGCTGTTAGCCAAGTCCCTATTCGGAGGGAGCCTGGAGCCCATTTCTTATTCATCAGTGTTGCTTAGGCCAGCACTGGTTGGAGTTCTTGGGCGTAGGAACTTTAATCAAGTTAGCAGAAAAACGTGCACTTCAGTTCAGACTTTCAAAATAGTATTTTTCTGCTTTTGCCTTTTCACAGCTTTAAAGTAGTGCATTTCCTCTGTGTGTCATCATAAAGCACAGAGGGAGAGAGTAACGGTGTACTTAAAAACATTTTAAATAGTTTCCAGTAGGCTTTCACCTATATTTTTGTGGATGATAGTCCCAGTAAAGCTTCTCCTAAGATCAGATGTTTTTTAGTACTTGCTTGATTTGCTGTGCTTTTGGAAGGACTTTCCCCGAGTGATCTTTTCTTGGATGACCTCTCCATGCTGTCATTAAAACTTGGAAACTTTGGTCTTCTTGACAGTTAGTTCTGCATTCTCATTATGTTCACTGCTATTGTAAACATGCTAAAATTGCTGCTGTTGTTGCTTAGAATGGATTTTTCCTCAGTTGTTTTGAAGTTTAGAAGAAATAGAAGTTAATCTTTAAGAGAGTTAGGCTGGTAACGATTGGATGGCCGAGCTTGATAGGTCACGCTGTGTCTGTCTCTTCATTTGCCTAGTAGATGATGTTCTGCTGACTCCAGCTGTTTTTTTGGAAAGCAGAAAAACAATTTGCTTTTCCTTCCCATAAAGTATAACCCTTTGTTTATCCTTGTACTGCTGCAAGTTTCCAAAATGCAGAGACTTGCAAAGAGAAGAAAGGGAGGAAATAGCTCTTTTTTTACACTGTTTTTCATATTGGAGAGTAGAGTTTAGTACCGAGTTGAATTGTTGACCTCTGTGGAGGTTATTATTAGCATTGGCTGATTTGTGTGTGGGGCTGTGTCTGATTGACGGAGTCCAGTTCATGGAACAAACTACCTGCAGTGGGTCTGGTGAAGACTCTTGCAGTTTTTCCTAAGATAACTTTTTTATGATTTGATTAATTTTTTATTTGAAGAATAATGCTTTTTGCAGTTCTCCAATTACTTCAGTTCACTGAAGTAGTTGAGAACAGCTCCCTTTCCAAGCAAGACGTTTCTTTTTGTTACGAGTTGTTGAACTGCTTGGATTTTGTCATTACAGTGCATCTGTTGGCTGATATTCCTTTTGTTTTCTGCTGTAAAGATGTCACTAGGTGCTTGCAGAGTTTAGGAAATGCAAGTGACTGATTCTAAAGTCACTGTAGAGATTTATATGATGAGGGCTATCATCTGACAGCTTTTAATGATATTTATTTTCCTTCCCTTTTATGTATAAAATACAAAGTTTGGGGGGCCTGAATGTCTTTACTGACCCAGATAAGAATTGTTGAAGCAGAAGCCAGCATTAAAACCTTACTGGTCCTGATCTATAATGTCATCGGAAGAACACGTTTGTATTTACAACCTAGGGTTGTATTTAAAACCTTTTTTTGCTTGCTTTGTTCCTTAAGAGGCTCTGGCTACCCACATTTTATGTACTTCTGGAATGCAATAACAATTGTGGCATCATCTCTTCAGAATTCGTTTTCCTTCCTGAGATGAAGGCAGTGATAAGGCCTTACAAAATATTCACTTGGTTTTGCTTTCCTGGCCTGAGATGGATTTAATTGGATGAATTGCTGCTTTTCTCCTTCCATTGCTTTATGACCTTTGAAATAGCTTTCTATGATCTTTCGAAGTCTGCAATACTCTCACTGCGCTTCTCTTAAAAAATGAAATAAGGAGCTGTTTCTCTTAGATGGCATGAACAGTATAGCAGCTGTTTCTGCACATGCCCAGCAAAATGCCATCAAATGTGTCTAAGTGTTGTCAAATGTCAGTTACACCTATGTGCTGTAATTAACACCCTCCCACGCACCTTTTTCACCATTTTGCAAGCCTTGAAAATAATGCCATTAAACTTTTAAGTCTGTTGTCCTCACTAAATGTTCTGGACGATTTGGGGGCATGTTTGAAAAGACCCTGATATTTGCAAAAAGAAGGCGGCGAATTGGTTTGCTTTTTCTCACTGTGGCTGGCAGATCAGTATCCGAGAGTCTGACACAAGAGACTTTGGGGAAATAGAAGCTTAGCTAGCTGTATCTTTTTTTTTAATGTTGCTTCTCAGAATGCGGTGTAGGATTTTATGCAATAAATTGCAGTTGTTGGTTATATGTGTTCTTCTAAAATGCTGTTTGCCTGATCTCGGTGTTCCTTACGCCTGTGATACAGGATCAGCTAACTAGGGCTCCTTTAAATGAGACCCACATGCCGAACTTCTTAAATGTTTTGTTTCTTGGCCAACCAGTGAGAGAATATGAATTACTAAATTGTCTATATTAGCCTAAGAACGGATGAAAACGGAGATAAACCATTTGCTTGATAGTCCCCTCCTCCCCTCCTTCCCCCCATTCTCTCCCTGCCTTACTCAATATTTCTTTTTTATATATACGTTTTAGTGTACAAGAATGGATTTAGGTCTAGTAAATGGTGTTAGTTTACTAGCTTAAATTTGAACACTCAAGCTCAGATCTTGTTATCAGGACCCTAATTAGTAAACAGCTCTGTGGCTTCATCCATATGACTAGTATCTGAACTTTCAGACTCTTACCTTGACAGGGGATCCCACTGAAATCAGCCTGCTGGAACCACGCAGCGCGGACGTTTACCGTGTCAGGGCTAGAATACTAAAGTTCAGATACATCAGCAGGATTTGAACGCTAAATACAGGCAAGGGTTATATGCTGATGTAGAAAGAGCAGCCGTCCACCCGAAAGAGCTTAATCTAGAATGACGAAAAACAAAGGAGGGGAAACAGGACATGGAAATAGGACAGTAATAGCAATTAGGATGAGGGTCACCATGCTACTTTTAATTGTAGATTACTTAAGCTTTTCTTTTATGTTTAACCATTATCTAATTGTTTTCAACAATTTAAAATTCTGTATTTTTAATTTTAATAGTGTGATATTCTTGGTTGTGGGTTTGGGGGGGGATTTTTTGTTTTTTAACTCAGACTTTATGTATTAAATTACATTTAACATGGGCCTGATTAATTTTAAGCCTTGCCATATTTTCATTCCCAGCTATTTTCCAGTGGCTTTCTATTATAGGTATTGTCACCTTTTAATCCTCAGGAGTAGTTCTCTATTTTATGTTCATCTTTATGTGCATGTATATATCTATATTTAATGATAATATAATGGTAATGAAAAGCAGATGAACAATGGAAAATTTGCCACCGATTTTAAAGGAATTACAAATTCACTCACTGTGTAAAGTTAAGTGTGTGCAAAAATATTTTGAGAAGCAAAGGGCTTGTATATAGAATTATTAAAAACAAAACCAAAAGCATAATACACCCTTTCATACCACAAAAATTTAGAAGAGATTGAAGCTAACTGAAACTGTTGACCAATAGAAAGACATATCAATCAAGAAAAATTAATTAAAATGTGAAAATACAGAACCAATCCAGTCAAACTTTTAAATATCCCCCTCCCCACTGTATAAAGACATCAATCAAGTAAAATTAATTAAAATGTGAAAATACAGAACCAATCCAGTCAAACTTTTAAATATCCCCCTCACCCCACTGTATCAAAATGGCACTGAAAAAATGCAAACACAAGGAGAAACGAGTATTTACACATAATTAACTGTTCAAAATAGCTCATCTAACCACAGTCTTATCTTTAGGAACAAATATGCAAGCATTTACTGAGTGATATTAGCAATTGAAAGGTTTTTGTTTAGACTTTTTGTTTTCTTGGCAATAAATAAAATTCTTTGTAAGAAGTCATTAAGATATTTCTTAATGTTGCCTTTTAAAACTTTTCAGGCTGCTATCCTTGTCCAGGGCCAAACATGAATCCTATTGCTCTTGGAAGCCGTTGGCTTGCTTATGCAGAAAATAAGGTAAGGAAAGGTTTAATTTCAGAAAATACTTCTCTCTGTTTCTAGATTTCATTCTAGCTTTTGTATATATAGGGCAGGGGAAAGAAAAGTCTCAGAAAAAAGGTATGTGAAGAAGATCATCTGTAAGAGGACTTGCATAATGATGACAGACCTAATCTTTGACCCGCACTGGTTGGATTTTGGTGTTCATATATGTCATATCCTTACTCTGCACATTTGATTTGAGCTCATGAACTTGGTAGGCATAAATACGTAAGTAGTGTAGGCAGAGAAGACAGCTATCAGTGTGTTTTCAGTGAGGTCACTCAGTCAACCCATTTTGCTTTTTAAAAGTTTAAAGCACTTAATTATGGACACTTCTGAAAGGCAGGGAAGTGAGGATTCCAAAATTTGATTTGGGGAAACTGAGTCTGGACAGAGCCAGTGGGTTTGTCTGAAACAACACAGCAATGCACTTTGTGGATTAGGAAATAGCGTTAAAATGCCCACGTTTTAACATCTTTGCTGAAAATATTAGGCTCCAGGAAAAAAAATGAAAATGTTGAAATAATTTTTCTTATTTCTAGAGGCAAAAGAAGAAAACAGATCCCAAGCAAAAAAATTATCACTCTTTTTACCAGCCCTAGGCCAGAGAAGGGATTGTGTATTTAAAGCTTGAAGTGTTTGAAAACTTTAAATTCAACTTCTCATGCCTTATTTTTATTTCAAAGCAGATGTTTTTTCTCCCTTCCACCTGTGACTGGAATAGCTGTTTTGAGACCTGAACCAGAAATTATCAGAGAGGGAGATTTTAGAAATGTATTTCTTGTTATACTTTTTCAAGCACAACTGATTTCTCTCCAAATTCAGGCCTGCCTTTCCTTTAATGCCACGCCCATATGGTTTTGTAAAACTTAACCAGTCAGCCTGGCATTTAAAAAGTACTGCTGCCAAAAATGTAAGCCACTGATCAGCAAAATAATTATATCACAAAAGGAATTTAAATGGCTTGTGTGCTCCCAGGTATATTCACTGTGGACTTCCCCTTTCTCCCTAGTTTAACTAAAATGAAATACAAAGCAGAATAAAAATAAAACCAAATATAAGCAGGAAAGGAAAGCCTGTAGAAACAAATACATCTTACAGTGATTTTTAATTTTCTTTTAGCTAAAACTGTTAAACAGGCAACATGTTCTGTGTACAAGCAACAAGTATCTATAGTTTTTTGCCATTTTATTAGGTCAGAAGCACAGATTCTATTGTTAGTTAGGGTTCAAAGGCAAAAACTGCTTTTGTAGGTTGATGGCAGGTAGAAGAGTCTTGTTTTGATTTATTAACTTTGAAGGAAGGCAATGTAGAGTAAACCCCATGTACATTCCTTTAATCTATTAAACATAAAGTTTAAAGTAGCTCTCTTCCTTTGTCATTTCTTTGCTTGCTAGTCATAAAAAGAAGGGGAAAGCCACACTCAGATTCTTAGAATGTCTGATATTTAATGTTACATATACATGGCTAAAGCTTTTGATTATATTTATTTAAATTTATTTGTGGTATTGCTGCCAGACCAAAAATCCCACCATTTCAAAGTTTATGAATTCTTAGTGACTACTCATCTTGTAATTGAAAACTGGAGTTGAGTACGCGACAGTCTGGGTGGCACCCAGAAGATTATAAAAAGGGGTTAAGTGTCTCAGCAGGGCTTTTTGCTATTTGTAGGAAAAAACACACCACTGTACATGATAAATAAGAGCTATGGTAATGGGTTATGGGTTTGTGTAGTTTAATAGTAGTTACTTGGTTGCTGTCTGTCTTCTTGTAGCTGATCCGATGCCATCAATCCCGTGGTGGAGCCTGTGGAGACAACATTCAGTCTTACACTGCCACAGTCATTAGTGCTGCCAAAGTGAGTACATCATCTGCTGCTGGGAGAGGTTATCATGTAAGATAATTATTAGGTTTCCCTGCTGAATTGTACTGTGTGTCATCGTCCTCCCCCCCTGCCCCATTCACAAAAGAGGAAAACACGGTAAGAAACATGCTAGCATTAGCACCGGGCATATGGTCCTGATCCTGCAAATCTCCCAGTAGCCATTGTTTTTCACAAAGTATTCCTGTCCTCCTGAATTGATTTTTTTTTTTTTATTTTATTTATTACAAACAGCTATTCATATTACTGACCCCTGTTATAGGAAAATCATAGTAAAATGGATTTGCATAATGGCTATTCATAATATTACAAGTTTACGTGATTAGAAATTAACATTGTGAATTATTAGTCTTTTAGCATCATGAAAACTGACTTTACAAGTGCTTGGTGCTTTTTGGACTCAGTCACACTAGCATTATATGTTTTAATCTCTCTGAAGGGTGACAGCGCAGTATTGGAGCTAATTAATTACCTGGCAGCTTTCTTTGAAGGCTAGACTGTTTACATATAGGTTCCATTGCCTAGTTTTCTTAGTTCAGATGACATTATAATATCCCTCTGTTTTCAGAGAAATGTCTGGGTTTTCATAGTATCAAAAGAAGACTATGGCTTGGAAAAATCTTAAACGAGCCAAAGAGTAAGCAGAACTGTTGTTTTACTATTCCCCACCCCCCCGCTCCTTTCCTTGAGGACTTGCCTGCAACATTTTGCCAAGTAATTTCTTTTTCTCACACACACACACACACACACACACACACACACAAAGTGAGTTTTGGCATTGTCTGGCAACCTTCGTGCTGATTACAAGCTTTCATTGTAACCACTAGCCTTTTCATTTCTGATAGGCACAACAAAGCAAATCTAATAATAGGAATTAAATGACAGCACAGAACAGAAAGCTCAGCGTCACTGAAGAAAACAACAGTTACAAGAACCCACAAAGAGAGACATAGGGCATGCCACCTCATGTAAAAACAAAACATGAAAACAAACATATTCCATCAGCATAGCTTTGGACACAATCTCACTGTGGCTGCAGGAGGAGAAAAAAAATCAGTTTTTTACATTGTTGAGGACAACTTGAATTGCTGTTCTTCTGAAGACATCTGAAACTTGCTGTATCTCTGCATACTTTTACCGTCAGCAAAAAAATAAAAAATGGGGGAAAATCTCCCCATACTCCTTCAATCTCAGCATTATTAACATGTTTTTTTATAGCACAGGTAAGTTTGAAAAACCAATTGGCTTAGCGTGATCAGATGTGGTAAAATCTTACAAATGGATCACTTCTGCCAAAGCCAAGCCTAGTCATGACTGAAGAACAACAGGCCAAAGCTTCCTTAAACCATATAATGATTGTCAAAGCATTCCAGTCGGGATTGAAGACTAAGCACTATTCTGTCTAATTTTTTTTTGACAGACTACAAAAAATCTAAAAAAGGAGGATATCTGTTATAGCCCTAACCCACAAAGACCGTGGATAACTAAGCTTTAAAGCCAGTAAGGACCAAGACGATGACCTTACCTCCTGAGTAGTACTAGCCAAGGATCACAATCCAGAAATTCCCACATTAAGCTGAACGTGTGCAAACACTGAAGTAGTGATATTGCATCATGTGAATAGCTACTGAAGATAAAATATGTTTATAATCATAGGAAAGAAAAAGATTGTTAGCCTCTGTACAGAGATAAAGTAATAGTGAAAGTCAGGAAAACGGATAATCATAAGGGCACAATCTGTATACTACTTTGTATTTTGCCTAGCACATTGCTTTTGCTCTTGACTGGCTGTTAGATGTTACTGTAATAGACAAGACTAATACTCATATACTTTTAAATATTTGCATGATTTGGCTCTTGAGTATATCTCAGCCTTACTGTATTAATTTGTTATTCATATCTGAGTGAGCAACACTAAATCTGAAATGTTTAACTTACTACTGATTTCACTGAATCTTGGCTTCGTATCTAGCAAGTTTTCATCTCTGATAACTGAAAAGCTTTCTTGTTGGCAAATATACTCCAAATATCTGTTGCTCTTTGTCCATCTCATTGCCTCACCAAAAACTTGACTCCCTGCTTAAGTAAGTCCGTTTATAAATCTCTGCTGCTGTTATATCTTATCAGCCTGCAATGGTTTGTAATTCGTTTGCTTTGATCAGCAGAGGTACTAGCTTTTTTTGAAAGTGGATGTCCTTTTCTGTTGCCTACACTGCTGCTTTTTGGTTCAGAAGTGGTTCCATAAAAGTTCTCGTTCTGTCAGATTATCTTGGGTTACAGCCTTGTCTCTGTTTGGGTTCTAATTTCTTATTGAAGGAAGTGAAAGAACCTTCACGTAAAGGAGAAAGATAAAGCTGAGAGTGAAGAGTAATTTCAACAGGGTCACTTTTGAGAATTACCTTTCAGATCCTCTGTAGAAGGTCTCAGTGGCAGTACAGAATACTTATTTAATGGTATTCCCTGTGATGAGAAATGTTTTTGAATGTCCTGGTAGCGAACGATGGGTTTGTCCTCAGTGCGATGTACTGCTGTGTACTAGACTTGATGCAGCAAATAAATTTCCTCCTTAATCAACTAAGTTAGGAGTCAGAAGCTCCCCCGTTAACTGAGAATACCGAGGTCAAAATTGTGGTCATGTTGGAGTGTGTTGTTTACTGGTGCAAGACTCTTGTTATTCTGGTAACATTATGAAGAATTCCTTTACATCATCTTCCCATTTGATTTTTAATTCCTAGAAGGACTTTATTTTGAACATTGAACTTTTTCCTGTTTCTCCTTAGATGCATCTTGCAAGAACGTTGCTTTCTGCTGTTGCTGGAAAAAACACATGCATTTTTTTTCTAGCTCAGTCTTATTTTCCTTTCCCCACATTTGTTTGGTGGCTTTCTGTCTGTTCATGTTCTAAAAAGCTTTGATAATTTCTGTAATTTGGGCAAGCGGAAAATTTCTGGAAATAGAAAATGTGTCAAGATTTCAATTTAGGTTAATGTTTAGCAGAGATAAAAATTGATGCATTTGGAAAAATGAAAATGTTGTTCCTTATGGGATAAAGAATCTTTTCACTCCAGTTGAACAAACACAGTAGAACGGACACAGAATATCTTTGAGAATAAACCCCATTATTACTTAACAGTATTAGTGATGGGACAATATTCAGGTGCTTGGTTTGAGATAAGCATCCAATGTGAAGTTGCTTGTTATAATTATCCATATTTATCCATTTTGGATGCAGCAAGGAAGGGGACATAGCAAAAGACATTCGTATGTCTCTGTGCTTGGTTTCTTTGTACGTCTTGTTGAAGAGAGGTTTGGTCCCAACATGTCCCCGGGTGAGTCATGTTTCAACTCACTCTGTTCAAGTGGTGCTCATGCAGACCTTCTCCATCATAATGTGTTCCTAGCGGTCAAATTTGCTATGCTGTTTAAGATGGATTTCCTGTCCTACCTCGTTTCAGAATATGGGCAAGAGCAGGAAAGGGAAACATCTTTGTGAAACATGAGCATTTCAACAAACATTTAGTTTGAACTTGAATCTATAATTGATTGTTTGTTCATTTTGTTCAAACTAACCATGAGGCTTTCATATTGTTGATTACCAAGGCGTATCTTTGATATCTCTTTCTGCTTTCTATAGATTTCTCATTTGTAAACAAATAAATCATGTAAAATGTATTTATTATGAGAAACAGGAACAATATATTGTTTTGTCACTAAAAGGTTGCAAGACATTTGTTGGAACAAAGCAGCCTAACAGGCACCAAATGATGCATTTTAATTTTCTCATCTAATTAAAGTTGTACTTATTTTTCAATTAAGTGAGGTATGAGTGCATACATTTATTTTAATTAAATGTGTTTCTTTATATTTGAATGAATGTGAACAGTCTTATTTTTAAGTAGAGAGGGTACACGTGAGCATACAAATAATTTGTGTTTGTACAATGTGCATCATTGCTTACAAAAGGAACGGGATCAAGTATTTTTTTTATTTATAAGAAAATTTCACTGAGTATGCACTGGCAGGTTCCCATCAATGACAAAGGAACTGGGACAGTGCAAACTTTAACCTATTTCATTTAAAATATATTTGGTCTGTCGACTGTTTAGCATCAAATTATAAACCAAGTTCTTCTCACCTCATAACTTCTTTAGTTGATTCTTTCTCCATATCTTTTAATCCTATAGTGGTAAAGTGATTTAGCAAAGGCTGCATCTGTTTTCTCTTGTTACCTGATAACTTCTTAATGAGTACTAACAGCTTATGTGAGAGCAAGGTCATTAGCTCTAATGGATAGAGGGGACAGCTGATATGGCATGGGAAAGGTTAAAGATTACCAGAGAAGTTTTTGCAAATATACACATAGCACAAAGAAGTAAGTGCCGTAATGGTTTTGCACTGATATTTCTGAGCTAATGGCCTCAGCCACATCTTTGTACACCTATTACGCCTCAGTAGTCTTGCAGTCATAGTCTACTCTAAAATGTAATGGTAATTCATTTTGCTAGATAAGCATGTTTAATTTTTTTCTAGAGAGCTATAAATTTATAGTTGGCACTTTGTCATCCAATTTCTCTAGTTATAATATTAAAGATATTTTCTAAAATTGGTCAATTACAATTCTTGGTCTTTTAACTTGCATAGGTATTTTGCCATATAGTACTTCTATACTGATTTCTCTTTCCTGCTGTATAAGCTACCAGTGCATTTTATATGATTTTAACTATTGGCCAGTAAACTGCCTTGTCAGTTTTTGTAAGGAAAGTGTCTGTTGAAATGTATTCTTTTGATGGCATTGGGTCTATTTTAAGTCTATTCCTCGGATACCATTATCTGCTTTATGTTACGTTTTTCAGTCTTCTGAATTTGCCACTGTTAAAATTTTTTTTATTCTCATTTGTTGTATCTGAGTATAAAAAGAAATAATAAGAAACAAATGGCAGGATATTACTAAAGACTTTAAACCCCAAAGACATTCCTATGATAAAGGCATGGCTCGATTTTAAGTGGTAGTATCTCCATTAGCATTAATGGGGTAAGTACATCAGCTGAGGCATCTCAGAGGTTAATCAGGCTTCCTGGCTAGATATTGCCATCAATACAGTGTGGCGCCTAATTCTGTTGGCCCTTCAGAGGTTTTCCTGACAACACACTAACAGACTTTGTGTAAGTCATTTCCTATGAATTATTAAAACAAACGTTTGGCTGCTAATTGATGAACACTAATGTGTTTTCTAATCACTGCAGTTTGAGATTTTAGCACTAAACAAAGCAGTTGCAATTGATTTGCGGCTGCTTCTTGGTTTCAGCCTGTGATCTGTACAGTTTTTTCCTTTTCAATTTAGCAGGCAGCTTAGCTTGTCTTTTTAGTTAAGAATTGGCTTGTTACAGTGTCATTCCATTCTGATTTTTTTTTTGCTATTTCTTATTTATATTGCATAATAAATCTACTCAATTCTTTATAGGCAAATAAGGCACAGTCCTTGATTCAAGGAGAAAGTATTTAAAGTTATAGTCTGAATTGTTTGGCTTTTTTTTTTTAAACCTATATCTCTCCTACTGTGTGTACTCTCCCGCTTTCTCCAAATAAAATAACATAAAAACAATCTTCAGCATCTTTAGATAATAAAAGCTGGTGCAATTAATATGTTTTCAAACCCATGTCTGGAAAACGTGCAGACTGTGGAAAGTCACATTATTTTTTATGGGATATGCATGTACTTTCTACAGAGTTATCCTTTCCAGTACCTTGAGTATGGCGTTTTTAATTTTGCTGGGTTTGAGTCCCATATTCAGTTTTAATGCTGCAAAAGGCATAATTGCTGAGAAACAAATGAACGTGTCTGTCATATCTATCAAAGGCCAAATTCTTTGTCTCTCGCACTTGTGCAGAACACATAACTATTTCAGCATTAACCATTAGGGGCTGTAAGTATTTCTCTGTGTAACACTGCCTTCCATGCATACCCATCTTGGCTTCATCATTTGATTCTTCTAACTGTCCGTGCTCTGTACCTCTTGGAATAAGTAAATAACAAAGTTAAAGAAAGGAAAAAAAACCTGTAATGTTTAGACAACATTAAAATACTTCTTTTTTTCAAGAATGTTTTGGAAGCATTTAATGCCAAAATAAAGGTGAATACTTCAAATTGATAGGATGCTAAATTTTTTCAAGGTATTTCTGTTACATACAGCCTTTTGCAGCTTATATATCACTTATAAAAACATTTGTGTGCTTCTGGTGTGCGCAATCTAGTTACATTAATTGCGTTGAGAAAAAATTCAAGATAGATTCCCCAAAACAGCCCTAAACGTTATTTATTGGTTCTCTTTCTTTTTATAGACGATAAAGACTGGACTTACAATGGTTGGGAAAGTAGTTACGCAGCTGACAGGGACGCTGCCTTCAGGAGCAAGTGAAGAAGAAATTTTAGCTCATAGCAACATTCGTCGAAGTCCTCTGGTGCCTGGAATCATCACTATCATTGATACAGAGACAGTTGCAGAAGGGCAGGTAATACAGTTTGCACAGAATCAGAATGTGCCTTCATTTTCATGAAAGTCTCAGGAAAACGTATTTTGTGCTTTTGAAAATGAAAAATAGTGGAGATTTTTGCTAGGTCAAAAACTTTTACAGACACACGCAGCTGTGATAAAGTCCTATTTGGGACTGAAATTAAGCCAAAGTATATATTGTCCTTGGAACATATTTATGTGACACTTTGACAACATCAAGTGTGAAGTGTCACATTTTGTCTCTCTAACACTTGTTCATAATTGACATTGATTTATGCTGATCAGTTGAAATGTATATGTAGTCTGATTATATTTATTAATATATAATGTGGCTGGAAAATGCAATTGTCTAGAAATACAGTGAGTTGTTGAATTCCAGTTTAAAAAAGACGATGAGTGAAGTTGGATATTAAGTTTAAATGCTTATAATTTTACATAAATTTCAAAACTAAAATGTAATCAAGCGTGACACTGTTTTGTGAGGCATATGTAGTGTTTTACTAATAACGTACAGTACAGTGCGTCAGACAAAATTTATTGAAAAATCCATCCCATTATCACATAAACTTTAAATTGGTGTGTTGTGATGTCTTTATGACGGAGAAAGATATCCATGTCTTTTTTGTTTGTTTTTACCAATCATTTCATTTTTTAAGTGTCTGGTCCTGGAATCAGTGTTTATGCAGGACTCCTGCAGACTTCATTATTCTGTAACTATTTTGTAAAATATTTTTCCTAATGTTCACATTTATTGAATTTAAAAAAGAAAAAACAATTTCTTTTTTCTTGTTTTCCTATATCTTTATGGTGCGTATTGCAGGTAAGTTAGTAAGGTATTCATGACAAATGAGTAGTCAAGTTATTTTCTTTTCTTACCTGATAGGAAAATAAAATGTTTTACTTGAAGACAAACAAACAAATCAAACAAAAAAACAGTATGTAGTTTGAGCTGTGGTTGTTCCTGAGAAATAGTTCAGAAGTACTCAACCAAGTGACATCACATTGAAAGGGCAGTGTTCATATAACATTAGAGGCCTTTTCCTGCAAAATTAAAATGAAAAAAAAAAAAGAGGAGAATGGACAAAAGAACGTATGTTACTTAAGGTCTTACAGAGTCAGGTCTTAAAATAAGTCTGACCATTGGGGTTTGGTTTTGTTTCCTAGAAAAAAGGTCTTTTGGCTCTTCATATTCTGCCAGAAAAAAGAAAAATTTTGCTTCATAAATTTCTCATGAAGCCTTGTTTAATGCGGTCATTATTTCTGATGGCCATTGTCTGTGCTTTGATTCTTCTGCATAGGCCTAGGGAAAAAAAATGATATATCTTAGGTTTTTAAGTCTTGTTATGTATGATTTAGAGGCTTTATGAACTTGTCCTCTGACCTTAACAATAGTAGGGAGCTATCAAGCCTAAAGGGCACTATGGAAAAGCAGTTGTAAAAATGATAACGCTTGCCTTGTCCAAATACTGCTGCTGTAATATAAATAAGCCATCAGTTCTAGTAAAATAATTTTTGTCTTGAATCCCTAGGGAAAGAGGCTCTAAGTTTAATATCCTAATTGTTTGTATGTCTTGCAGTCATATTTTTGTGATCTGAAGTTTTAAAATGCTATTAAATTAATAATTTATTTTCAATGCTGAGACTTACTTTCAGAATTAGCATTATTTTTTTTCCCAGGAAAAATAAAATAATCTTTCTTTTACATTGTTAGATTTTCGTGGTACAGAAGACTTTTTAACAATCTTTTCTTACTGGAATGTGCATCTAGCAAAATGAAAGTTGATTAAAAATAAATAGACTTTGTACATGGTCTAAATAAAGACTGTCATTCAACACTGCCCCAGCAAAGAACCTTCTAATGCAAGGAGTGTCGTGTGTGCTCGCAATCCCCACTGAGTTCTTGTCCATCACTCTAGCTGTATTTCCATTGCCAGGTGGAAACGTAAGTTTTTGCGCACACAGCCTCATTTGAATGTGGTAGATTCTGATTTTGGCAGTTGTGTGGATTGACTTGTCCCAAGGAGCCTGGCAGGGATTCTGTGCTTGTGTACCGGTGGAAGCAGGCGAGCCTGCAAGAAATGACACACTAGTTTAGATGGCATGTATTTGTACTAGCTGGGTAGTCCTGGCTAGTTTTTACAGCGTAATTGATTGAAGCTTCAGTTCAGGAAAGCGTTTTAGCAAGTCTGACCTTTAAATGGTGCGAGTAATCTCATTGAACTAACTACATGTGATTGCTCGTATACTTCAATATAAACTCGTGGTTAAGCATTGTGCTGAGTTGAAATCTGGATGACTGAGCTACATTGATTCTTCCTCATTGTATTAATTTCTGAAATTATTCTACTCTTCTGTGGCAAATTGGTTTGCTGATAGCAGTCATCCAAAGTACATTACTACTGATGCTCTGGTTGAAGTACAAGAGTGATTGAGCAGACCAACTAATGCAGAGTGCAGCCTCACCTGTATTTTAGAGAAAGTAGTTGCTGTACAGTGGTATAGCAAATGCCTTGCATAGTTCAGTCTCGGTTTTCTTGATGCTGTGTGGCAGTGATTTATCTAAAGTTACTGGTTTATCATCCCAGTTTTCAGATTCCAGGTGGGAAATAAGAGGTCTAGGTGGGTACAAAGAAACACTGCTTCCTCCTATGAGGAAGGTGCCTGTTTTGGAATATTTCATTTCTGCTGGATGGGGATGCTGCTGGATGACTATGCCCATTGCAAGCATCGGTCTTCCTAAACTGACTGGGAAACCACAAGAATTAGTAATGCCTACCAAGTGTTTTCTGGACTGAATTAACAGTTTGAAAACCTTGCATCCCTTTCATCAGAGATTTGTCTAGCAACTATGTAAATGTATTTGTATGTGCGTGCATGGTTTTCAGAGGTTGTCAGCCTAATCATAAATTAGAGGAATTTCAGGAGCAGAAAGGAGTTATTTTCTTATCAGTGGACTCCTAATGTAAAAGGAATACCTCACCTCCTTCAGGTCAATAAAGATTTCTATCTACCTGCACAGCCTAATTTAGAATTTGGGTGTCGTAATGAAATAAAACAATTTCCAAGTGATAAAATATATCTTTAAGATAACATACAGTAAAAAAAGGAAGAAATCTTTTTAAAAAGAGAAGGAAAATGGAAAAAGAAGGCAGTAAATCTAAGGCAAGCAAGCGTGTCCTTTTGAAGGAGAAATAAGCACTTTTTTCAGTGAGGGAGCAGGTTTTTTTTAATATATATATATATAGGCTTGCAAAGTAATGATGCGTGTGCTTGTCCATTTACTTTGAGCATAGCAACACAGTTTTTAAAGATGGAGTGAGCTGCTCTGTGCATGTGTATGAACATATAAATTTATCGTCCAGTAGGACGATTAAGGAACATGTTTTGGACATAAGCCAGAAGGACTAACTACAGCTTTAAGTTTTCACTATTTTTTTATTATATCTGCCATTTCAAAGATACCAGTATAATGAACACGAGATGGAACTCAATGCATTTCATCAAATATACTGTACTACTGTGGCAGAGGTTGAAATGCTAGCTTCCACTGCAAAATATACAATTAAAGACCAAAGAAACCTTCTAATGTAATCTTGCTGGATTAAATCTGTAGGGAAAATATTTTTAATAAACCTTATGAGCGTAGATATTGTAGTGAAATCTCATACCCAGCAGTTGTTTATATGATAGCTCCTACTTTCAAAATTGGTGGTACTTTAAGAAAATTCGAATTATGAAGTAATTAAATAAATGCAAAGGAACGTATAATTATTGAAGTTGGCTGTCACGATATATTTGTAAAGGGAGTAAAAATAGTTATCAAGATGCCCAAGTAACTTTGTGGTAAACCAAAATATGTTAACAAGGTTGTGTGCTTGTTTAAACTTCCTTCTAATGAAGTGTTAGCAAACTTTTCAGTTAGATGTAATGACTATTTATTTGAATCTGTTAATTAGTTGAAATGGATAAAACTAAAGCTGTACAGATGTCCTCTTTTTCAATAATTGGAATTAAATGTGTAAGACTTTAGTGGCTTGAATTTTAAAGAAAAATTATTTTCTTTCAACCTTTGTTTCTGTATTCTTAATTAATTCATCAACTAGGCCACCCACATGTAGTCTGCAATAATGACCTTTCTCAAAAGTCGCCAGTTTTGTGACTGAATGTAAATCTGTTAAACATCTAACATTTTGTAGACAGAGAAATATGCAGTCATTTAAAAATACAAAACTTTATTCTTAATGCTTTTGATAGAGCGCTGTGATTGATGAGATAGCATTGTGTTGCTTTCACAGATCATCCAAATCACATGAAAATATTTGAGGAAATATTTTAAAAATAACTTACAGAAATAAGTTAACATGTTGATCTTTTTATGTTTTAAAATGTGATTGGTGCTTTTTTCTGTTCCCTATTAACTTTTTATTGCATTAAAGAGGAATTTTCAGAAAAAAACTGCAGACTGCTGCAGTTTCAAAAGTTCATTTTCATTTGGTAAGGAGTTGATAACAATTGAACCAAATAAAGATGCTTATCAGGAGCAAGAATTGTTGTGAAACTTTGGCTGAAGCAGAAAGAATCTAAAAGAATAAAACTTATTAAATAATAAAACTTTAACTACGTACGTAATTCCACTGGTCATTAACACCAGTGCTTTTATTTATAAGAACAGCTTTCACAAAAGCTAATTTTATGTTCTAATGCTCATATATTTGGCATCAATTTTCTTCACTTTTTATATCTACGTGTATTACAGAAGAATTCTTTTTATATATAAATATAAAAAGAGCAACAGGATTCCCTCAGAGCATAATACTGTCTGCCTTACTTTTATTAAAGGAGATCTGTTTTTTGTCAAGAAGACATTTTTGTCTCAGATAAATGGTTCAGGCTGAGCACAAGGCTGTTTTGAGTTTATGCTGGATTCTATTAAAAGGAGTGCAGTAGTTAATGCCAAAGATTTATCACTTTTAGCCCTTTTCCACTGATGTTTGACCTTAGCTATAAGTTGGGGGAGGCTGATTGGGGGGGTCGGTATGGAGGGGGCTGGTTTTTGTGCATACGAACTGGAGCGGACGCTGCACTAACTTCAGCTATGTAAATCAATGGAGATCTTAATAAGTATACATGCGAAGATCTCTATATTGCATAATACTCATATTTATAAATATTGCCAAACCTATTTGTATTTATGATGATGGGATTATTCTTTCTTAATTTTATTGGGTAGGACCTGCTTGATTGGATTTGTGTCCATTTTTATTTGTGTTACTTTCATGTTTTATTTAGAAACATGTCTCCACTGGGATAAGTGGTGTAATTTGCCTCTAAAGATTAAAATAATTGAAGTCATAATTACTAGTGGCTTCTGTTCAGCTGTATGGAAAATACAACGAAAGAAGGAAAATAGGGCATAGGAGAAAAAAGCTTCGGCTTCAGCTATCTCTTGCCCTCAAAGCAAACACTATTTTCTGATAATAAATGTAATGATCCCCTAGGTGTTTTGTCTGCCTCTCTTTTAGAGCAAGATAAAGAGGACTTGATTCATCTTCGATCAACTACAGCGTTCTGTTGAACTTTAATAGAGCTGGCTTGAGGGAGCTGCAGCATTGGCTCAGCTTGTCCAGCTACGGACTCTGTTGGCTGGGCAGCTTTTTTGAAAACCGTGTGGCAGCTCTCTTGATAAGATACTATTTGGGCATCAGAAATAGGCTGAGTGCAGATTTACGAGGCCATCTTGGTAGAAGACCCTTAGTGCTTGTTTCTTGTTGGTTGTTTTTCTTAAAATGGTGTTTCTGTTTGTAACGGTGGGGAGCTCTGCTCAAGTATCTTCCTTGCATCATTACGAACCTCGGTGACTATGCAATTATAAGAGTAATGCTAAGATTTATGAACCTTTTTCAATGAGAGACTTTAAGGTCTTTTATTCTTAATAGTAGAGTGGTTAGAGGCCACTTACCTTGGAGAACGAAGCCTGTTTGGGATGAAAAAAATTGCAGCTTTGGGATTCCTGTGGGCTTTGTCTGCCCTGTGTGTCGGGAAGCTGAATAAGCTGCTTCCTTCGAGCTTTTTGACAGCACTTGCATGCGTTATTAGGCAATTTGTACCACTGCTTTGACTTCCAAGAAAAATTTCCAACTCCGCTCTTTTCAGTGGTAAGAAACCATAAACTGGTCAAAAAGAACCAGTTGTACAACATCAGCATTGATGTAATGTGCCATTTGTTAGCCTATGGACATCGTTCTCTCCAGCACCTTTGCAGATAGCGTCTTCCACTTCAGCCTTTGTAAGAAGTGGTGTTTCTAAAATTTGTGACGCCTGTGTGGCGGAGGCCTTGAATACTTCTTCATTACTGTACAGCTCTGGTCTTCATCCTTGTCTGCACGAAATCTGTGCTATTTGATCTATCCAAATTTATATAAACCCTGTTGTACTGAGGCAGTTATATCCATTTAAAGATCTCTAATACAGAAAATAATGTATTCCAGTATAAAGCATCTTGTGTTATATCAGCATAATTTTGTTTTCCTTAAGTTGTATACAATGGTGAAAATCTTACCATGATTTTAAAGCTATGCAAGCTCTAAGTTGGCATGTGAACCAGGCTTTTGTGTTGTGGCAGGTTTGGAAGGGACATTTCCAAAGAGGCTCTTCTGTGGTTGATGGTGTAATTAAGTCAACTGCTGCAATTCCTTTGATTCCGCCCCCCCCTTCCTTTGTAGTGTTGAAATTGTAAAAAGTGATGTATGTTTTCCCAACTGTCCACTGCAAAAGTGCAGGGGAAGGACATGACAAATCTTGCAGTACAGCCTGAAGATTTAAATACAAGTTGGTGACTTTAAAAGAAGTACTTCTTTTCTTTGCTGTTCCACAAGGATTTTTTTTATGTTGATTTTAAAAAGATTAAGAACATCTTTTATTTCAACTTCATCTTACCTTGCACAAGCAAGTGTGTTTCCATGTGTGCGTTTCACAAGCAAGCATTTCCACTCTGTGGCCACAGTGGGTAGGGAGTGACAGATACCAGATGTCAAGAAAGGAGGTGGTGTGGCACCATCACAACCTGAGTTTCAGATTCTCCACTATTCAAGGATTTCCAGATTTTTGAGTAATGAAGGTGTTTTGGAGGCGTGTTTTTTACTTTCTTTGTTTGCTTGTTTTACTTGGCTAATGCAGGAGACTAATATATTTTAGTTTGAGTCTGAAAGCGCTGCATGAGCCGGGCTTGGTGGCAGGCGAGGGTTTTCAGGATCCACAAGCTCACAGTTGCTTTTCTTTCTTGATTGGATGTTATGCTGATAAGTTCTTCTTCCTTGTATTTCTATCACAAACAATGGACTTGTATAACAGCCAAAATAAGGACTGGTTTGCTATATCTGAAAATCAGCTTTTACAGTGAAAAGTGAAGGTTTTGAAAAACTCCTTTTAGATTAAACACAAAGGTGGTTTTTCCAGGAAGATAATTTTAAGCAGTGATTAAAAAAACCACTTTAAAGCATGGAAACAGTTAGCATAGCATACAAATAATAGATTTGGGCTTTATTGTATTCTCAAATTGGTACGTCTGAGGTGTTTCACAATTCTTAATGTTGTGAAATTTTTACTTTGTACCGTATTTCCAGAGGAAAAATATTTAAAGGTCGTCCAGAGTGTTCCCTGGCTGTTGAATAGGGGTTTTATGTTGCAGGGATGGTAACAGTGGTGCATTTATCATTAGTTTAAAAACAAAAAAAATCACATGCTGAATTAATCCAGTTTACTGGATTAATCTGTAGAAGATGATGCATGTGAAATATGTAACTGTTTTTAGCAATGATTTAGATACTGTTGATACCTACACATTTCTAGATTAAATATTTTTGTTTAACAGACTAGATTTAAAAAACCCTTCTATTTCTTTTGTAAGGCTGGTTTATGATGTTACTTTATCATTATCATTTATCTCTAATTAGAGCAAAATGTTTAGGATAAGACCAAGTTACCTAAAAGTGGAAGCTGTGAAAAGATGATGTATAGGAGTTATTTAGTGCACTTTATATAGGCTGAGAAAAGAACACTGTTTCTTTGAAAAGCTCTTAGGAAGATCTCCAGACCCTTTGGTTAGTGGTTCTGGAATAAGCACGAAATGCTGACAACGGAAAGCAAAACCATAATTGTGCTTATGTGACAGTGCCAAGTAATTTGAACATTTAAAGTAAGTCAGGCGCAGGCCTCTTCATCCATATTACGTGACTACTTTAAACATTTAAAGATGATTTCTCTTTTTGAAGCATAAAAATATCTTCAAATTATTCTGATATCTGTTAGGAATAGGAAGTATTAAAAACCTTTCAGATTATTTTGGAAGCGGCAGACAAATTATTCTGAACTTGAAATGGGAAATTTTGCACTATCTTATTAAGAAGGTGGTTTTTGCTTACCACAGAAACCCTTTTATTAAGTGCTTTTCTGACAGATCTTTGTCATCGTTTTACTTAATTTAGTCTTTAACATGATGTAACCAATGAAGAAAATACTTTTTCAGCCCTTGCATATGTTTTGTCCCCACATCTTTTTGTTCTCTTCTGTAAGTCTAAGAATATCTTCTCTTCATACAATTAGACATTGGTAATACTGTGTCCTTTTGGAGGTCCTTCTGTATGTCTTCAGTCAGCTTTAGTTTTGACTGGTCCAAGTAGTTTTATCAACTTCAAATAGCCTTTTGTTTGAAAAACTAAAAGCTCATCCTTTGTCCCTTTCTCCAGAAGATGTTGCGCAACACAGGTCTTAGTCCAGCTATTTCCCTTTCCTCTTAATTTCCCTCTGTTGTGAAAACTCTCTCCTACCTTTGAATTGCTTTTTTGTTCACAAGAAGGTATTTTATGACAGCATGGTTTCTTTAAGGGGTCTTGATTGGCAGCCTTTGTAATACTGTTGTTTAATGTCCATTGAGGCAATTTCAAGATGGAGAAAATTCTTGTTAGCTGCGTATTTCGTACTGCAGCTGCTTTCATACACACTCCCAGTCCTTAGCACTTCTTGCGTCGTTTGGAAATCCAGATACCTCAAGTCCATTGCCACTTACTAGCAGGATGCAAGCTGTAGTGTTCCTACCTATGTAACTGGTGGAAAGCAAAACCACGTTCTTTGACTGGGTTTTTGGTCTGTTTTTCCACTCATTTGCCATGTATACTTTGAATCCTCCCAAAGAAAATACTGATTTATGTGATGGTTAAATATTCCCTTTTCTTTGAAAAACTCTGTGGTATCTCCTGTTTTTCTTACTATTATGTTTTTTTTTTTTTTTTTTTTGTTACTGCTTAGAGAAAATCATTTGTTGTTTACAGTTAAAGAACTGTGTGTGCTCTTCAGTGTAATCACACCGATCCTCCTTACGTTAGTCCCACTGCACGCTGCTGCTGAGTCTGGTGGAATGAGAGCTCCTGTCCACAGGAGAGCTGAATGAGCGGGAGAGCTCCTGTCACGAATTTATGAGTAATAGGCCCTCTCGATTATAGACCTACAGAGGGGTCACAACCCTTGCTTCAGCCAACGGCGGTGGAAACCTTAAATGTAGCTTCCTGGTGCACTGCATACAGACTTCTTTTGTAATAAGCTTCTATGCAGCCATTAATACTTTATGTAGCAAAACAGTAATATTTTTCTATTTTGTCTTATTTGAATAGGATAAATAAATAGGCAATCCAGGTATAAAGTGCATAATCCTTTCTAGTTAATAGTAGGTTATTTGAGCGTGTTTCATGTCTCTCTATCTGAAAAAAATACAGAAGACTCCTTGTGTTTAGTTCACATGCAGTTTTATTTCTAATTCATACCACTGTGTATATCTTATAAAACAATTCCTGTATCAGTAAGTTGGTGTTTTCTTAGGTGTATTTTCATTTCCTAACCTTCCTTTGTCTCTATTATTATTATGCAGGTACTTGTCAGTGAGGACTCTGATAGTGATGGTATTGTGGCCCACTTCCCTGCACATGAAAAGCCTATTTGCTGCATGGCTTTTAACCCTAGTGGTAAGTTATTTTATTGTTTTAATGTGATAGTTGTAAACAAGATGAAGACAGTAAAATATCATAGGTATGTGTTCCATTGCTTTAGAGGAATTGCAAATACCACTGTGGTACGTGCAAATATCTACTAAGTGCTACTAGGACTTTTGACCGGCTCTGTTGAGTGTTGAATGTGTCATACACCGGTTAATTTGTCTTTTCTGGAAATTTCAAACTTAAGCAACTGTTATACTATGGTATATGTGAGAAGATTGTCTACCGCTTCAGATGTAGCAGTAGTCCTAAGGAATTTCTCTTCTTCTGGGTATCCTGCCAGACCCAGGCATCCAGATGTTCTGATATGCAGGTATCCAGAGGATCAGCATGTGTATTAAATTGTACTCCTCTGTAAATATGAAAATAAAATGAGTCATTTCACTGGCACTGTTTTTAAAGTAACTTACACTGCTATTATGTTTTTTATTGATGAAAAGCTTGCAATTCTGTCCTCCGTCTTTCTTCTGAGTGAAATCAACTATAATCTGAAAATACTTTTAAGAAACTCCTCAAAAGTATCTATTCCTCTCCGTCTTCCTTATAAATGAACAATGACTATGGGCAGCAGAGATTACTACAGATCTCGTCTGTTAATAGATCTTATTCATTTGACAATTAACATGTTTATTATTCTACCTATAGACAGCAAAAAAAAATGTTTTGGTTGATTGCAGTAGTAGTCAGCGAAATGGCCAGCGCATCAACAGCTTCCACTTGCCTAAATTAACGGTTTCTAAAATGTAGCAAATGCCATGAAGATCCTGGGGTTGAAGTCACATTTCAAAGAATAAAACTAAATTTATGTTTTCACTTTTACTGACCAGTTGGTCTTATTCTGACATCCCATCTGTTATGTCAGAACTCTTTAAGTGTGCAGTTCACAGCATTTTCACTGTGAGTTTTTGACATAAAAAAATGTATTCTCATCTGGCTGAATTTTCATCTGATACTTAAGAGAATGTTCTGTGGAACTCGGTGCATTTAACTGAGAATCAACTATGCCAATTCCAGAAGAGTAATATTTTTGCTTCGTACTCTGGTAGAAAGATAATACCTAGAGTTGAGCAATGCTAATTAAGTGAAATAAATACAGCTGCTTAAATTAGAATGCTTTATAGAGGCTAATTAAATGCCTCCTTAAGACAATTTTTATGATAGTATAAATTCAAGGGAAACAATGTTTATGCAAAAGCAATTTAACTTGTTCTTTTTTAAATTGAAGGATATATTTGCATATTGGATTACTTGTATTATAATCAAGTTCTTTTGGTTTGCTCCGGTACTAAAATTACAATCCTTTGTATATGATATAGCAGACTGTTACCTTAGATCTAATGGTGCAATAAGATACTTAATGACAAAATGCTTTTTCTAATTGGTGTTATTTCTGACTGATTGTAAATTACGTATGTTATAAGATATCTACAGGAGGGATGATTCACAGCAAGGTATTGAATCATACCCCATGTTCTGGGTACAGCAATATCAAAACAGTTGAAAACTATTGCCTCGGCTGCCTACAGTATGAAAGCAGCACTTAACACAGGATTCTGTATTCTTTATTTAACATCAAGGCAGAATTTTGTTTGAAGCCAGTGTTGTAAGTAGCATCATCTTAATCCATTATATAGTGGTATATTGCCAATCAATCTGATCTCATTACAAAGCAGAACAAAACAAGAGGTGGCTTTTGATACTGGCTTGGTCTATTGGCTGGTTGTAGTGAAAAAACACTTTTACTCATCGTTTCAAGCAGTGTCTGCGATGCTGCACTAGAACATAGCAACTACAAACTTCTGCTATAAAGGCAGACAGGGAACACTGATCTGTTTCAGTGAACTATTTTATTCTCTATGGCTGCTCAGATAGCTTAATTTCATCATGTCTCATCCCAAGGGCCCGTGAGCTCCACAGGTATTCAGGTCTGTAAAAAACTTACAGGATTGTTTGAAAAAAATCTAAAAGCCACCACTGACACTGGAAACCACTGAAGGTCAATGGATATGGAAAATGGGTATATATGACTTTGGTGTAGTAAACCAGTAGAAGAGCGTGACAGCCACTTTAAGCTGTATTTTAAAGGTATCTGTTGCCAGTAAGATATATTTTTTAGGTTTCTGCTGTGCATGTCTTCATACTGAACAAGGAGCTTGCTAGGGATAAGTTAATTGTGATAAAATAGCAGTACAGAATTTATGGGTATCATTGTGAGAATGGCTCCTGGGAAGGGGTGATGTATTGCTTCATTGTAGGATTATCAGAAAACAATCCAATGGGAAGGGAGGACACTTGGTAATCTATTGCTTCATTGTAGGATTATCAGCAAACAATCCAATGGGAAGGGAGGACACTCGCTAATGTCAGTCAATGGCAGTCATATTTTTCCCTAATCTTTCTTTTTGAAACGAAGAAGAAATCCTTTAGTGCACTTAGAGTGTCCAAGATACGTTAAGTTATTATGGGCCTGATTGAAAGTCTGTTGCAAACAATGGCAGGACTCTTGCTGATGTGGAGGGTGTCTTTTTTGTTGGTTTGGGTTTTTTTTGTTTTGCTTTGGTGTTTGAGGCTTTGGGGGTGTTTTTTTCCTCCCAGCAAGGTAAACAGTCTATGTGGAGTTCCGAGCCGGTTAGTTGGCCAGGAGAGCTTGCTGTACACACAGCCTTTTACATTAGCTGCATTACAAGGCAAAATCATGAAAGAACAAGCAGGGGTGTCTCTGCACAGCATTTCATTGTGCTGTGTAGACATTTCTACAGTGACTTTTGCTGACATTAGGTCTACCTTTTGTTTAAATTCAAGGCAAATCTATTGAATTTTTTTCCTTTTCCATTTTTGAGGTATTTGAAGAAAGAAGAAACTTGGCATACAGTTAGCTTTTTTTGTATTAGATCTAAGGCTACTCTGAAAATCTGGTTGAATAATAAAATAACAAACTTGAAATATAATTTCTGAGTATACTGAAGGGGCACCATAGTTGTTTTGGGTTTTTTTTAAATGCTGCCTAGCATGTCCCTGTATACCTCTCCCAGACCCTTATGTTAATAAAAGCTTGCTTCCGAGTCAGTTGATTTTAGGGTGACTAAAAAGTCTCAGTCTAAGACATATAGCGAATCATGTTTACCATTAGAAAGGAAAAAAAAAAAAGAAACAAAGGAGAAACTGCAGTTCCTGGTAGTTTTTCTGTTTTTTCCTGTGCACATCAAATTTTAGTTTTCAAAAAAAGTTGTGATGGTTTACTATGGGGAGTGGGTTGCTAGGGTTTTTTGGGGTTTTGTGGGGGGGTGGAGGGGAGGGAAGGGGAGGGGAGCGTTTGTACAACAGCTGAAAACTTGCGGCTAGGCATCTCATCCGCAAAATCCCTTAGTCCTATGGAATTTCTAAAAGCCGGGTCTCTGCATATATTGTTATTGCCTCTCTGCTTAACATTTTTCATTTTAATAGGTAAGGTATGTAGTACTTCAATAAAAGCGAAAAAGAACTGGTGCTCCTTTGCCATTTGTTGCTGATTGAATCTTTGAGAAACAGACATGAAATGCTAACTTGGTCCTTATTCTAGTGGTAAAAATAAAAATTATGGTGTGAGCCTCCTTAATCTGTTCTCCTTGCCAGTTGTGTTGTCAGCTTTGGTGACTGTTTCTTCTGGCTGGTGGGCACACTTCCTATGTAAGGTTCTTGGTCTGGTTTTGGAAGTGTGCTTAAATCTGATTCCAAGTTTCACATTCAGGTGACTTGGCACTGTTATTTGTTTTGTTGGGTTTTTTTTTCAATTGCTAGAATATGAGTATTTAATGTATCCTCTTCTTCCATAGGAAACAGACACAGTTTTTCTTACACTTTATGTCAAAATCATGGTTTATTTATATAATGCTATATGTGCCAGTGACTTTTGTGACTTACATGAAGTTAAGGTCCCTCTTCTGAAGCACTCGTGTTTTGATTCTTAGACATCCATCCAATATTGAATAAATTAAATAAATGTTATAGGAATAACTTAGCATTGCAAAGTGCCATGGAAGAGATGCTGTATATTAACAGGAAAAAGGGATCTGATTTTGCAGTATATTCGCTTAATAAGTAATGCATACACATAGTATTTATTTATGTATACCCCTCCCCATGGAGTGATGCTTGCACCACAGTATGTGGCAAGGATACTGGCATGTAAGAGGAAGGAGCTGTGGGGCCCCGGTGCAGGTGATGACCAGAAATGGGCTCCTGCCAGCAGAATAATTAATGCAGCTTGGAAATGGCCAACAAAGTGGATGAATTTTGCAGGGAGCTGTGGCTGGTAGACTGTAGACTGGGCGCTGCAGATACGCAGAGTCTTTCGAATGGCAATCGCCGAATGTCTTTTGAGTACAGCACAGTTTTGTAGTTGATAGGGAGAACAATAATATTTCTGCAACCTATTCAAGACGGATCCACATCTAAGAAGAAAGTCACATCTCTTGGGTATACAGAAACCATTGCGAGGGAAATGAGCTGCGTTCTGAGAATATTTAGTTCATATTTGAACACCCATCTGATTGTCTGTGCAAAGCAGCTGCTGCAGACAGTTAAGAGCACCATGTCCACGCTTTCATTTCTGAACAAAGGAAGGCGGCTTCTAACTTTTAGAAAGACTTTAAGCCTTTTATTAAAACTTTTCAAGACGAGAATAAATAATACAAGGAAGTGAAGTAATATTAATAGACTGGGGACTTTATTAATGTATATTGATGTAGTGGAAACAAGAGGCTTATACTTACAAAGAGACTCTAAGAACAGTTACTTTAATTCATTTCTTAAATGAAAATCACATTAAGCTTTTGTGTGGATGCTTTTACTTAGCGTGAACATTGGCTTGATTTGTTTTAGCTTGAGTATTCAGTTTTGGATGAATTGAAGGCCAACTTACTGTGGACAGAGTGTCCTGACAAAAACTTACTGCTGTTTACTAATTCACATTAGGTAATTTAGATTAATTTTTCAGACTGCGTCTGTGTAGATATGCTCCCAAACCTATGCTTTGTGTTTTTCCTGGTTCCTTTTTTTTTTTTTTGAAGAAAAACTTGGTACCTTTAGATTGCGTCCAGGAACAAGGCCTGTCTTTATGGGATTACAGTCAATACATCTTGGCCACCCAAAAATAATCTAGGATGTTGTTAGCTGAACTGAGTTGCAGATAATGTCACCTGCATGATTTCCTTTTTTTGATGAACTTACCTACTCTGTTACTGTGGCTTACAGGACAACATAGCCTTCCACCATTTCTTGGAATGGCAATTTGGCCTTTTCCATGCTATAAAAGTAAGATATTTAGAAATGTCAGTTACGTACAATCAGTAACAATTGTACAACCAGTAACAATTTTCTGTTATATAACATAAAACAGCAGTATTGACACCAAGGTCTGTATTATGGTTGAATTTTTACCATAATTAAAATGTAGCCAGGATAAAAAATTTTGGTAAATATTTTCTTGGTCATGAAGATGTTTTTCTGTCAATGCAACGTTATGCAAGAATTTGTCATTAGGAGGCTTTAAACTTTTATTATATAATAAAAACCCCAGGTACAAACAGTTTGCAGAATGTCATAGTCATTATAGTATTGCAGAAGAATCCTGTCTGCTATGTAATGTAAATTGACAAAAGCTTATTATGTAAACTCTGGATGAAGGTGCCCTGGACTAAATTTTGGAAGTTCACAAAAGGAAGGAATACACCATAGGGGGTTACTTAATTTAAGATGTTTACAGAAAAGCCTCGAAGCTTTTAACATTGATGATAGTCTGCCAGGAATTGTAAGTGTATGCAGGGTCTGAAATGGGGAGAGGGAAGGGGAAGGATTAAATGTTACCAATTAGAATCAGTTGCTCAATGGTAAACTGGATTAGTCTAAACTAGAGAGTGTCTAGACCGGAGACTGAAGGAACCATACAAACATCCTCGTTTTTCATTATGTTGTATTAGATGCTGTGATTTAGAAAGGAGGAAAAAACCTCACCAGTTCTGATGTCAGCCGTAGTCCATTAAAACTAATTCACTTTGTTCCCTCTTCCATCGTAGACACAGAGATGATTGCCAGTCACTGTTGCTGAAGTCAATAAATACACTGGGCTACACAGACCTCTGGCATGATCTGTTACGGAAATTTCTGTATACGGCTTCATTCAAATGTTTTGGTTTATTGCTGTTCCTTTTAATATTGGTCCAAAGTATTCACGGTTTTACTTTCACGTAAGGTCTTGGGACTCGAGCAAAGTTGTGGATGCAAATACCCTGAACTGAGATGGTGCTGAGAATTAAGACTTCAGTGTGATTTGGGAGGCGTTAGGTCTGCTTCCTCTTTTTGGTTTTTTGTTTGTTTGGTGGTTTTAAGACATTTCAATATAAAGCTCTAACGGCATATATTATTTGGAAGTTAAATTTCCACATGTTTAAAAGAAATGGTTATTGATTTTTGTTTTTTAAAAAAAATGAAAATATGCCTCCCACACGTAAAGGAAACGAAGTGTTTCGTTTTGGAGGGCTGTGAGGTGGTATTTCTTACCTTTCCACATACCAAACCTGAACACTGAGAAGGGGAGGATCATTAGCTATTTGAAAAACACAGCAATGTGCTATATTTTTTTTTTGCAAAATAAAATTATGTGTGTTTTCCTCCATACTCAAGGAATATATTCCATAATAAATTGGAAATTCTGGTTTTCGTACTGTCCTGATTCTTTATTTGTATCTACAATTTTGAAAGTATGTGGCCTCCTTTTTCCCTTTTCTAAATGGATTTCTTTCAAGTATGTTCAGGTTCCTGATTCTCTACCTAATTAGTATTTGTAATCCAATGCATTCTTGGAAAGTATTTTCATTGATTGTTGTAAAGACACATTTAAAAAATACTTTTGTTTTTATATATGAGGAAGTTTTGGGAAGTCCATAGAATAGCATAAGCTTTACGTTTCACTCCTCTGTATCTAGTTCTTTCGTGTGATTTTTGTAATGCATAGTTTCTAAAACATTAATCATCTGGTCACTGGATATATTTAAATGGGCTCTGTACTGACACACAAAACATGTATTATACATACACAAAAAATTCTGTTCCTCTTGTGTGTGAGGAAGATGATGGAAAAATGATACAAATGCTGTCCGTTGCTAGTACGTGTTCTAATGAGAAACCACCAGCAAATAGTTAGCCATTGTTTGCAGACAGCATCTCAAAGGAAAAGTTAAAAATACAGTAAAATTTACATGACAGAATAACACTGCAAAATGAACTCAGAAGAAAATACTGCTTGGTTGACTAGCTGGCATGCAAGCTGTGGTGTATGGCTTCTATTCATAGAAGTGAAATTAAAGGATGCAGTTAAACAGTTGTGAAATGTCCAGTCCAACAGCTGCATTTAGTTTGTTTTTCAATTTCTCGTTGCCTTTCTTGTTTATTAGCTGTGACTCTGAGGTCAGAATTAAAACAAATATTTTAATGGCAGCATTTATGATGTTGGCAGGGAGCGCTATGGCTTAGTCCTGCGAGTTGGACAAGACTCGATATGGGTGGTGTGAGGTAGTCCCTTCAGACTTGAAACGGAGTCACGATTGGTGAGACTTTTCAAAGTACAATGTCTGTAAATCACACAACTGATAAGCATCCTGGAATCTGCTTTTTAGTTCTTGGAGCAAACTGGACATGCTTAAAGGATCTTAGTTTTAGGAGGCCAGAAGGGAGGATCCTCATAGATTTTTTTACTGTGTTAAAAACGAACAGAATTCCTCTCTTCATTTTGACAGATCTAAGGTATAAAGGCCTTTATGAACTGTGATAATTAAAACCAACTTGTGTGTAAATTATACACATCTAGTCATACTATAGAAATTGTTATACATGCTTTTAAGAGTAATTTTAGAGTCTATGGGGCTGTAGTTTTATTTTAGTAAACTGTCTTGTCTTTACCACATTTTAAAGCAAATTATAGGCATTTTATTTGTGCTAAAGCTGAATATTAGTTGCTAAATACATTGTTGTCCACACTTGTGCAAGTTCTAAATTATACACATCTAGTCATACTATAGAAATTGTTATACATGCTTTTAAGAGTAATTTTAGAGTCTATGGGGCTGTAGTTTTATTTTAGTAAACTGTCTTGTCTTTACCACATTTTAAAGCAAATTATAGGCATTTTATTTGTGCTAAAGCTGAATATTAGTTGCTAAATACATTGTTGTCCACACTTGTGCAAGTTCTGTACAGCCATAGGTAATACAATAAAAATAGAATCCATAAGGAAGGAAATAAGATCAGTATTTCAGAAATCAGTTCCAGACAGATAGGTTTTTACCTTATATTTACCATTTCTGTTAGCTGAATTTCATGGTAAACTGTAAGCTTCCCCTCCACCCTCTAGGAAAAGAGAAAATTTTATAGACATGTCAAGCTTCATTAAGTTTTATAAACAGTGAAGCTAAAAGAATCATTTTTTTATTTTAACTTTTTAGGAATGTATGTATTTTTAATATATAGACATTTCTTACTAGTATTTCAAAGAAGGTAAAAAGTCAATTATCTGGATTTTGAAAGTAACATACCTCAAAGGTTTAACACAGATTACACAGTGATAGAAGTTACAGAATTTCTGTCCACCTTCCTCCTAATACTAAGACTTTAAATGATGCTGGGCTGTTGAATGTGACAGGAAACAGTTGGTTTAGCCTTTGAATCTAGACCAGCTGCTCATCTTGCTATAGCAAATGTTATCAACAGGCCTGGAAATAACCAACCCCCCTGTTTTTTCATTCCTTCTCTACCTTTATTATTATTTTTTAAGGCATTAAAATATATTGCCTACAGTAGTATCTTTTGTCTACAAAATGTGGCTCATGTGCGACAATTCTTGAGAAGATTAGCTGAAAAAGGAACTTATTTCTCAGTATTTGTAGTCAGTGTTGTAGCTGACACATGGATTCTGTTTATTTGGTATGGTTTAGGGTCATAAAATTGGGATTTTCTAGGATTTATATTCTTTTTTAGGTTAACTTGAGTTATTGATTGGACTAGATTTGACACAACAAATAAATGTGCATTTTACCCAAAGGCTGCCTTTTCCTAGAGATACTGAAAGAGAAAAGGAAGTTGAATCGTGTATCAAGGAGTAACTAATAAATTATGATTTTTACTTTCCAGGTTTGAGATTTTGATTCCAATAAAAACAGTGAAGATACTGATGCAATCAAGTTTTTAAATGGAAATAATGTATTTTGTGATTGTAAAACTTCTGCCTCTTTGCTTAAGAAGGTGCTTTCTAGTTAAGGAGATTTTTGTCACTGATACCTAGATGTTCTCCAACACTAAAGTTTTTAGCTAACAAATGTGTGACCAAACTTAGCTGGTTTCTTTTCTTCTCACGTCTAGGAGAATATTTCATAATCAATTGTAGGTATTCCAATTAAAAACAAAATTTACTGTATGTCAAAATTATTGATCATTGCACAGGTTAATCGTGTTTTTTGGCAAGCTTTTTGTATATCTGGATGATAGCTGTGGTTTATAGGTTAAATTTTAGATGGTTGGTGACAGTTTTAATGAACACGTTAAAGTCATATTCATTTTATTGTCTCTAACATAATTTCATTCTGTGCAATTCACTTGTTAATGGATAGTCTGTTCATTTATCTAGTGCATGGGTCAATAAGTTTTTCTCCTCTCCCTATAGAGGGGAGGGAAGGCCAGATCCTCTCTAGCTTGCAAAGGAAGGTATGTTTTATATCACTTGCTCTCCCTGACATACGCGTTGTGGGATCACAGTTTTAACAGCAGTCCCACAAATGAAGGGTGCTGCAGGAATGCACTCGGGCAGCATGTGCTGTATGTGTAGGTGCTGCCTTCCCTCCCAGGCAACACTAGCTTTTTTTTTTACCTTTTTTTTTTTTTTTAAACAATACCAGCTTCCTAAGACAGAATGCAGGTTACAGCCCACTTGTATTTTACACTGGGCTACGCCTTGGCATATGCTGCAGAAGGAGAATTTCCTATGAAAATTAGGTAGAAATGCCATTTGTTGACTGTTGCAGTTAATGTGTATGTTTTAGTGGCATAAATTGTCTCAGTCAGGATTGTGGTGGAGTCAGTGGCGGTGAGGCAAGAAGAGAATGTGCTTTATAAAACTGAGAAATCTCCACGCTTTCTGGCTGCTGGGTTCATGCAGCAGTTCTGTAAGTGGGTGTTAGGGTGAATAACCTCGGTGTCTGAAGTAAAATCCCCCACCTCCAGTTGAACTCTGGTAGCATTTTTCCAAGCAGTACGCTGTGTTTCTGCCAGGTTGCTGAGATACTTACTTCTCAGCCCTTATAGAAATTCGGGACAGTTAATTTTTGTTCTTAAAGCTGGCACCATTCCTTACAAACGTTTAGAGGGATGCCAGCTCTCCACTGTGGCAGCTAATCACACGGCTATATTTCCTTTGATTTTATGTATTCTTCTGTGCCATTGAATTGGGATAGTCTTACACAAGGAAAGAATAACTTCTGGCTTATCCTGAGAAACAGAACAAGGCTATCCTTTGCTGAAAATAAACTATATAAATCAGACCTTCACAGGACTAACATCTTATCTGTTGTTTTTAACCTTTACACAGAAGGGTACTTTGCAGGCTTCATACTGATTACTGTAATGGGCTTTGGTCACAAGGTCTTAAGGATGCATATGTGTGAATAAGTGAAATGTGAAAATATATATATATGTCATTTTCACAATTTATAGATAAAGTAAGGCATAGGGAAATTAGCTCTAAATTTTAGATATGTCCACTAATTCTGAGAGTCACGATATACAAATAATCGAGTTTGATTTTGGAGGATGCTAGGACATCTGTTACTGTTCTGTCCATCTTCAATGTGAACTGCAGTGCTCTTCTGTAGTTCCACTTTCTACAGAAGCCTCAAGTTATGCAGACTAATGTAGTAGCTTAGCCTAACTCACAAAATTATTCACTGAGACAGGCAGAATGGGAAACTGTGCTTAGGTCTTAATTCCTCTTTCACCTGTGATAATTGGTGAAATCTGAACTGGTCGTAGCTTCCTGTTCTCCATACGGGGTTTCTAACGTCTGTCCTGCCAGGGTTTTCACAGGAGAACCAGGCGCTACGGGCGCTGTGGTTATAGCAGGCTGCCGTTCAGATGCATGTGCTGTCTCCTTTCTCCCTTGTATGGTGCATTTGGCACAGCCTTTGACATGAATTCCTTCAAAAAGTCATAGTTGCATAGTAACTGTAATAGTACAAGCCAGTAACTTATTACATGACTGCAGGGCCTCCCAGTTTCAGATTTTTACTTTTGCTGTTGATCTGGGACTAGCCAGTTTGGACTTGGACTATAGCGTTAGACACTGCTGATGAGCAGCAGAGCTTTCATTTCTTTGCTTTCATTCCTTGTTACTGGGAGCATACATATAAATGTATCTATTATTCGTATTTGTTTTGGGAATCTGGTTAACAGTAGAAGCTTGCGCATCTATTTGGAGTTTGTGTAACTCGTAATCATTCATTACTGTTACTATAAGGTTTGTGCCTTGTTTCTCAGGCTGGGGAGGGAAGGCTTCATTGTCAAGAACTACATCTACAAAAAATCCAGTAGGTGGCTGTGGGTAGCTAGGAAAGATGAGAATTATCCTGTATTTGAATTTTTTTTAGAGGTTGTGCTTTAGCTGCGAATTTATTAAGGCAAGTAACTAGACTTACAGCCTCTGAAAAGGACATTTTGTTACAAAAGCTTAGTGGTGGTCTTCCCTCAGGACAGCATTTTTCAATAAAAGCTTTTTTCTACGTGTCTTAAATGTATTCATAGACGTGTTCGCCAGCTACAGGATTCTGTCATGGCTTCTTACCACTTTAGGGGGAGCAAAAGATGCAGTATTTTTCAGTACAAGCCCTTAAAAAAAAAACTGGAAATACTATAATTAAGTAAAACATTACTGTAGCTGTAGCTAAGTACACCTTCAATTTGGCAGTAGCACCAACTTTTAAATTGGTGGGAAGGGGGAGGTACATTCTAATATACATAAGTAATATGTATTACATATATATGTCGAGTAGAAAAGTGTAAATTCATACAGCTACCTTGCAAGTTCAGAATGGGATGCGTTCTTGGACCAAGATAGCTTCTACGTAAGACAGGAAAGATACAGGTTGTAAGACTTGATCCTTACGGAGTTAAGGGCAAGGTGGTAAGAAGGATTCCAAAGAAATAGGTTTAGAGAGGAAGAAAGGAGTTCTCAGTGAACAAGTGGGAGACTTTTCAAGCTGTGGTATTGACTGAATGAATAGTGGCATAATTCCAGCAGTGCAAGGGAGAGGGGATAGAAAAGAAGTTTGCAAACAGTATAGAAAACAAAGAGCAGAAATCAAAGCTATGGGTACAGTTTCAAACCCGTTTATTAGAAGAGGACGGGTTAAAAAGAAGGGTATGTTGAAAATGAACTGGAAGAACTTCAAACTTGTAACATTAGGGACTGAAAGCTAATTTATAGGAAAATTGAAGGATTGAGAAGCTGTTACTCACTCAAGGTCACGCAGTAACTCAGTGCCAGAGAAGAATATTACACAGGATCCCTGATTCTTAATCCATTGCTGAAACCAGTAAATGACATGTCAAATTCAGTTCATTTTTGTACTTTGATTTTTGTTGTTCTTTAATTATGGTAATTTTAATGTCAAAGAAAGAAACTTTTCAAATAAGACAATCAGTAAATAGCTAAAAAGGGCTGCTGTTTTATAAATATATGGGTAGTTTTCTTTTAAATGTGGTAAATAAATGATCTGCTTTCCAGAAGTGTTACTCCTGCCAGCTTAGCAGCTGAGAGCTGTGAAGTGCAACACATGTAAAATTTTAAATAATTACGCTTCCTTGGCTACAAAAGAGCTTTTCCATCCATTAATAATGGGAAAATTAATGTTGGGCCAGCAGTAAAACAGATTAAACTGTATACCCCTTTGGATGCCTGACTGCACCTTTAACGGACCTGAAATTCCTCTGATTATTTAAATGTTCTATATTGAAATGTGATGGTGGCCTTGAGTTAATAGTTAAAGAGGTTTAAATTGGAATGTCTCTGCAGAAGTTGTTCCCATTGATCAGAGCAAGTGGGCAGAAAAATACCTTATTTGATTGTTGGGAAGCACTGATAGTGCCTCACAGATTAACAGAATTTTTTTTCTGTTTTTCCTACCTAAGGTGTACAATCAGTCTTTTATTAAACATGTAGATTAGTTAAGGTTTGGAGATACCTTTTATAATGGCAAGTGCTGTATAAGCTAATTTATTGCAGCACTGATATGGCTGCAACCAGCACCTCGGCTGTGCTTGGACTTTTATAGTGACTGCAACTTTCTTCTCGAGTTTGCAAGATTAATCTCATTCTGGAACATCACCCTCCTGGATGTGTCATCTAGAGTAAAATGAGCTGTAATTATTTAATGACAGAATAATTATTTTCTTTTTCTCGATTTATTTTGACTTTTGTTTTTCAACTTGAATTGTTGCCTTTGAAGACAAATGTATTAAAAATAATGTAATGGCATGATATTCGATGAATTGCAATTACAAAGATTGTGTCTCTATACCATATATGCTGGGGCAGAAGGTGAGAAATAATTCATGATGTGTAGCTTGCTAGCATTGCTTTATGGTTTGTGAAGGGAAAGTGTCAGCAGTGGAATTTTTCTGCATCAAAAGTGTAAATCTAGTCTGTTTTAACATGAAGTATGCTTTGAATGACAGCAAAAAAATTGTCTCCTCATCATGATTAGCCAGGTTGATATGAATGAGAGTGCCCTTTTCGTGAAAGAATTTCAATGCTGTTCTCTTCTGAACTTTTTAATTTCATTTGTGTACGTTCTTCTTTTTTTCTTCTTAAATGCCTCCCCACAGGAAACTAATTTTCATTTTGTAGAAATACTTGCCTAATTCTAGAGCATTTCCCACCTGAAGGTGGAAGACCTTAGGATATACTGAAAATTTAGGAAATTCTTGATAATTTAAATTCTCTGTTAAATAATTACTACAATTTTAAAAACAGTCATAAATAAAATCATTCTTTGTTTGCTATGAGTTTAACCCTGGAGGCGTGCTGAACAGGATCTTGAATCTGAGGAGAAATGCCTATGAAATACTGTAATCAGTGCTATACAGCATCATGTCACTTGGGTGGAAGAAATGCATTTAAAAGAGGGCCAGTATGGTGATTTGCAGTGCATTAATTCTATTTTTAAATTTCAGAAATATATGATTACCAATACTTTAAATCCATCGCTACTTAACTTTTTAGAAATCTTCCACATTCATATTTCTTCAAATCTAAGCATTTAACCTATTATCGCCAAAGAAATTTATCCCCAAATCGGGATTAAGTAGGAGTTGGTGGTAGAAGTTCCTAGCAGGTTTGAATAGAGCCCGTTTTCTCTTTTGAAGATCTGGTATTTGAGGAGGGGGGAGAAGATAGGAAATGTTTCTCTGTCATTATCAAATTGATGTCTTCGTGCAAAGAAGGTATTGTACTGCTGGAGAAGTGTGATTAAATCATTGTGCTTCATAATCTACCTTTTGCTGCAAACAGAAGTAATATGTAAATAATTGATTTCCATCTATGTACCATTTATAAGCTTTTTTCATTACTACCAAAAAGTCTTGCTTTGATACGAGGCATTGAGGAGAATGGTCTTAGGCCTCCTATCTTTTTCAGTATGTCCTGTTTCTGTAATTTTTCTAACAGTTTCAGCAATTTTTTGTAGTCTCCTATTCCTCATTTTTAAGAGAAAGGAAATATTAGGGTCTTAGTTTCTTTAAGCATTAAAAATGTACAATTGTCCTAATCTAATATTATCCATGGTTGCTTTCTATGCTACTGCAGAAAATTTCACAGTTTTATTGAAGGATGGTTCTTTATTCACCTTTTTATGATCATCTTTTTGTAGAAAATTTAGTCACCTTTTGTCCTGGTTTTGGACAAGGACACCTTTTTATAGAAATTTTACATTTTGTTAAAATCTGTCAAATTTGTAAGTTAATAAGGTTAACTTTAATATAGTGCTGAATATATTGAAGAAGCGTGTGGGCACACTTGTAAACATTGGTTTGTTTGGGTATCTCTATTGCTGAATGTACTCTGTTTTGATACATGATAGATTTATAATTCTAAAATATTAATATCAGAACAGCAGGCACTGTTAACCTCTTTTTGGATTAAAGATGCACAACTGTATAAAAAGGGTAAAATTATTTCCCATATTGAAGTTAGTGGCAAAAGCTCCGTAGTCTTCGGGGAGGTCAAGATTTTACCCTCTCTAACATTTACTTCATTGTTATTCCATTGTTATTCCAATGAAAAGGGAAAAACAGGGTGATATGTTTCAGCAGTGAAAATGTTTACTGCAATCTCTGCAACTAACAAACCCCAAAACACTAATGTAATGGTGGTGGCTAAGGATTTGTATCCCTTTTGGAGGAATTACAAGCAGGGTTAAAAGAAAAGGGAGTCTGTTCCCTTTGATCTTTTGCCCTCACTTATTCAGCTGCCCTCAGTGTGCGTCCTTAGTTTCGGGAGGGAGAAACCCATCCTGATAAAGTTTTAGTATTTATTGGGCCATCAGCTTTAGTCAGTTCGTGCTGGAAACTGGTGAGTAGTTTTTAGTATATAAAGCATACTGTTGAGCCATCTGTTGGACACGGTAAATGTCTGACAGTTTCCATACATCCACCCCAAGCTCCAAATATTCAGATTAAATATATAATTGTCCTAAGTGTGTTACAGTGTGGAGAGATCTCCAGTCATAGATAATTATTTATTCACAAGATAATTTTTTATTTTTCTTCTTTCTTTTGACTTGCTGGGGGGTTTTTTATACTTAAATATTTTTGATATCTTTATGTACTCGTGTTTATCTTCTTGGCGAATTTTGTTGTTAAAATCAGATTTTTCTTATTAAGCTTTTTTTGAGACCGGATTCTGTAACTGTGGCATACGTCTTACACTTGGAAGTATACATGGGCTTACTAGCACTAATATTTGGCTCTATTTTGACTAGCATCAGCCTCAGAGAGGAGTTAAGAGAGTATAAATAAAGCTACTGTTCATAGGTCAGGTCATATGTTTCATAAAACCATGGACCACAAACTTTGTCACATCTGAACAAGATATGTACGCGACTGCTTTTTGCAAGGGAGCTGCCGTGGAATAGAAATCTATACAGTTAGCATGCGGAGGGTCGAAATGCCGAGCGAAATGCGTATGGACTGAATAAGGAGCGACTGTAAGTCAGCGCGGTTCCACCGAGCTCTCTGATCGTGTAATTTGAAAACCTACAAAGCATAATATTAACATTGCATGGTATCTATGCTCGTATTTAAAAAATAAAATCTGAGTAGTTGTTCATATTTTTTTATCACTGTGTAAATAGAGACTTGGAAGTATACATGGGCTTACTAGCACTAATATTTGGCTCTATTTTGACTAGCATCAGCCTCAGAGAGGAGTTAAGAGAGTATAAATAAAGCTACTGTTCATAGGTCAGGTCATATGTTTCATAAAACCATGGACCACAAACTTTGTCACATCTGAACAAGATATGTACGCGACTGCTTTTTGCAAGGGAGCTGCCGTGGAATAGAAATCTATACAGTTAGCATGCGGAGGGTCGAAATGCCGAGCGAAATGCGTATGGACTGAATAAGGAGCGACTGTAAGTCAGCGCGGTTCCACCGAGCTCTCTGATCGTGTAATTTGAAAACCTACAAAGCATAATATTAACATTGCATGGTATCTATGCTCGTATTTAAAAAATAAAATCTGAGTAGTTGTTCATATTTTTTTATCACTGTTTGTGTAAATAGCGTATTTGTGCAATGGCTATACAGGTCTCTACGGCTATGCATGTGTGGAAATGGAGGAGTTGCATTCTTAAATTAAATAAATCTGTGAATATGTTTCCTTCATGCAGATGTATGCCTGCTTTCCTAACATTTGTGCCCTTGGTGTTTTTAAAACAAATCCAACACAGCTTGAAAGTGTTGAGTTCTTTAGTGTGTAATTACAGAATGACATTGTTTTGGAAGGCGGAAAAAACCTTCTGCTCCTCTGAAAGATGGCATTATTGAAAGTGAAGTTACTCATGAAACTTAAACCCAAGGTGAAATTGTGTGTGCCTCATTTGTATGCATATAATAAACAACTATGCAATTAGATAGGTGTTATAAATAGGATGTGGTGGAGATGCTTAGGCTACTCAGGTTTCCTAGATTTTATAACAAGTACCCAACTGAGATTTGCTACTCTCTAATTTTGCTGTTTGGGCTAACCAGCTGACGCCTAGTTGAAAAGAGTTATGTTCCTACAAGGCCACAGAAGCCTTAGTATTCAGTCTCCGTCTCCTTCGGATCGTGGAGAACTCTGTGTACCATCAGCAACTTCAATCCCACCCTTTAGGCCAACCCTCATCTATCAAACCCGGGCTGAGAGAGAACGAGAGGAAGCTCCCAGATAAACATACAGCAGCGCCTAAACTCCTAATCACTCTGGGCTTCCGCTTCCAGGCCCTATAATTAGAAGTCCTTCTTTTCCTTGTATTCCCAGTTGACGCAAATGCTTTTTGTGGCTTGGCACCTCATTTAGGGCGTGGGCTTAGTTTATGGCCAGGCCAGAGTCTGGTTTAGTCTTCTGATACTGCATAAATAGCTCTTAACCCACAGTCTACATCTGTGCTAGTTTTTCCTTTTATGCATATATTCTCTGTATTTTTTAACGTTTCTATCCTGAAAGAAGCTTATTGTTTCCCAAACAGAATGCATGAAAAGTAGGAAGCTGTAAATTAGGGCAAATGTATCTGTCAGGTATAACAAAGCTTCGGTAATTTTTTTTCCATCTAGGATAGCTGTTCCTTTTAAACTGGATTTTAATAATCTCTGTGGATTTGAAAAACCACACAGTAAAGCAGTCATTAATTTAACCTAGCTGCACCCCTCATATTATGGATAAGCAAAATCAAAATTTTTGCAGTGAGATACATACTAAGTAAAATCTGCTTTACACATAAATTTCCACTGGGTTCTGTGTATGCAAGACCTTCAATTGATTTCAGATGTTATCTGTTAAACAGGGATTAATGCCAGTTTGAAAAATAAGCAGGAAATCCTTGAGAATTATTCACTTTTCATCTATGATTATTCATACATAAAGTACATCATAAGAGAAAACATTTTGGACTGAACTTATGACAGCTTTAACCCATATTTCCGTCTAAACAACTTTTTGGGAAAACTGTCACAAGGTCTTCTAGAAAGCTGAGTTGAAGATTTTTGCAGTTGAAAGTGAAAGTGAGGTAACAACCAAGATTCAAGTTCACGTTTCTCTGCTGGGATTCGGTATTTCTGCTGGGGTGTTGCGGCGGTGCAGCGGCCTTTTGTTGCAGGGAGATGGAGAGAGAAACGAAATGGCTGAGCTGTAGTAATTGAAAACTGTGATTCTTCAGTGTGAAGTAATGAGAGCTGGAAAATACCACACCAAACCCCAAGTCAAATGTTCTAAACCAGCAGTGATTTATTGTTTGAATAACAGTAGTAAGATATTTCAAAATGCTGTTTTATAAATACGCGTTCTTTCACATCTGTGGTATTGTGCTTGGGACCTCTGTGTTGATACAAGTTCTGCAAGTATATATTTGTATTTCAAATGCAAATGTGAGTATGGAAGGTCATCCTTTAACTTACTGAAAAATAGTTGCTAATATAAGCAAAGGGCCTGTTTTCCTTCGGCTTTCATCTAATAAAATGTATTTATTCCAAGCAGTGACAGACGGCAGGATTTTAGATTAGACGTGCAAAATTGCCAAATCAGATACCACCCGTCCTTCTCTTTTTAAGCCAATTCCTTTCCACCCACAAATACACTGTCTTTCGCCTCTGTACTCCTTCAAGTTTGCAAAACCAGAAAAAAACCCCAAACATAAAAAAACATGAAACCCAAAAAACCCAAAGGCAACGCACGTTAATATGGAACCAAGAACTATGTACATCATATGGAACTGATCAAACCTGCAAGATAGGCAAGCACATTTCACGGCTTTGTTCAGTTATGGCGCATGTCATCAAAAGAACGAACAGGTAACACCGTATGCTCTATGGATTTGTGTGACATATGTTGTAGTGTATGGTCCTAAAGTGAGCTTTCTAGCTGTGCCCTGCTCAGGGTAAGTAGAGATTACAGATTTGGGAAAAAAAACCTTTGTGAGGAGAAGGGCGAAATTATATCGCGGCTGCATACTGTGGGGTTTATTGTGCTGTCCGCAGACACCTGCATTTCTAGCCAATATTGGAAATGAGATACCAGTTAGCTAAACAACGGACAGATTTAATGGACAATGCAGTATGGTAATTCCTGTGTTTTCACTGGCTCATGATTATTACGCAGCTTTCTGTCTCCAGTTTCCAGACAGATTTTTGGCTCGTTTAAAGTGTGGGTGTGTTGTTTTTTTTTTTTTACGATCTTCATTGCACTGTGCCATGTGATGGGATACACATGAAGAATGCTGTGCTCCGATCTCTGGGTGCACTCGGCTCTGTGTATGTATTCATAAAAGACTTCTAGCACTTTGGGGGGAAGAAAAAAATCTAGGTTTGCTGAGGTCGTCTGTTTACTGTTGAGAGAAGCCTTATGTATTCCTCTCTTCCAGCTTCTCTTTCTCCAAAGGTCCTTTCCATCAGGAACAAGAGAGAGCTCAAAAGGACCAAAAGCACACTCAACTTCTATATAAAGCTATCTAATGCGTGAGGAGAGGCAAATATGGGAATATAGACTATAAATCTTTACTGTGTTGAATTAGATCTTTTGGAATATCCTCGCTCCAGTAATAGTGGCAACCTAATTCTAGCACACAAACCCCTATTTGCTTCCAGCTTTCTCCACTGGAAATGCTATATATTATTGAGGACCGCACACTTCACTAGAAGGGAAGTGTATTTTGTGATGTTTCAGAACAGAATTAATGCAAACTGTGTGCATAATCCCACACTAAAGACTTGGCTGACTTGCACTTGAGCAACTTTAGCTGTATTTCCTATCAACACAGTCACTACAAATCAAGGAAATTGCCAGTTAAGCCAACATTAACATCCAGACCAACCTCAACTCACATGCCTTACCGCCCAAACATAATACCCAAATGCACTCATGGATTTCTTAGCTCCATAACAAACTCTCTTTCATTTCTAACACTCAGTATCAGAGTAACAGCCTATAACAGTAAAAGTATGTCTACTAGAGGGAATCTTGCTGAGGTCAGATTTAAGATTTTGCATTTGTGTGATTTTGAGGAAATGGATGTGTGCAATGTGGGTGGCCTCGCGCTCTGTCCAAGCCCTACCAGCTTCAGTGGTCAAGCCGAGAAGGAAACTTGTAGGCAAATTTGTCTCTAAATGCAATTTGGATTTCTCTCCAGTTTTGTACCTTACTGTTGGTGGGCCTCATAGTCTTGAAAGTATTTGTTTATCTTCACAAGATCCTTATTTCATAAGAGTTATGGTCAAGAGAAACTGAGGCACAGGCCTGCTCATGGTCAGATGAAGTCTGTGGTGATGCTGTTACCCTGTTTGGAGGCTTCAGGACTGTGCTGTTCCTCCTATGAGCCGAGACGTGCTCACAAACCTGCTTCAGCCTCGGAGGAGGCGGCACTGGGTGGGGAGTGACATCGAGCCCAGGAGGTTAAGGCTTTGGCTGCTGAAATTTTCCTATTTGGGCTTAAGGGAAGGGGGATTCCAGGATTGCCAAGGAGGGGAAACACTCAGGATATAGCTATCGAGTGATGTTGTAATGATGGTTCAGTAGAAAAGTTAATTAAGCTTAATCTTTACTAAGAGCGTGTTTCTCTGCTACTCAGTACACAAGAGGATTTTTTTTTCAGTTTAATTCTAAAATTTTAAAAGTGGCATATGCTAGGACTTGTGACGTGTGGGGGCTTTCAAAGTTGTACTGTATATATTTGTTTAGCAGCAGTGAGTAGAAGAGGAAAAGATGAGTCGCAGAACCATGTGCAAATAAACTGAGAAAGTGAACACTTTTTTGTGACAGAAATAAGATAATCGTTTATCCTTTGAATAGGTGTCATGTAAAATGTGGAGACCTAAGTTCTCTTCCTGAGGGATAAAAGATTTCAATTACTCTTTATGTGGAGAATCAACACAACAGAGCTGTGTGGAAATTCCTGGTTTTCCTTAATAGATGCGATACCTCGAAAATTATTTAAAGGCACTTCAATGTAGCTATTAAACTGCTAAAATCACTTTGTACTTGACATTAATTAATATGTTGGAGGATTACTTTGGATGATAACTTCTTAAATTTCATTAATAATCATGGTAATATAGACATTGTTATACAGAAAAATAAATCTGAAGTTTGTTTATTGTAGTTCTAAATTCTGTCATGATGCTGTACTTTTCTTATATGTACAAAAATACTTCTTTTTTGATATAAAAACTTAAACTTTTATGGCAAATTGACTTCAAATATGTTTGTAAATGTTTAAAAACTGGGTTATGGACTGACATATAGTGGGAGAAAAAAGTAAACAGCATATGTAAGTTACTGTGATTCTGCTGATCTTCTAATTTAATCATTTCAGTACATCCATCGGTGACCTGTTTTCAATGAAGTTAGTACCTAATTTAATATTTCACTTGAAAGCTCTCAATTCTGATTTGCTGCCTTTTAAGCAATAAATCAGACAGTTTCTTTCATACGCATTTATAAGAAAGATGCTTCTTCAGGATTGTTTTTGGTATGGGTTGTTTTGGCTGCATTTTGATAACATTTCTTCTTCCAAAAAATATTGTTGTGGAAACATCAATCTTTTTTATACTGGCTCTTTCCCAGTGAAGAGCATTTTGGGGTTTCACTCTTAACATTCATCACTTCAGTGCTTCATATTGGTCACACAAGTTCTCAACTTCAGTTAGAACATTCCTAGATTTTTTAGTTGGCTTTTATAGATTTGTACTGTAATACCGAAGTAGTAATACTGTTAATATGATTCCAGTTGAAGTTCTGATTCATTTTGATGAAGTGAATCCCTTTCAGTTCAGTAATTTTCTGCAACTGTTTACTTTTGTTTCCAGAAAACACAATGTAAGCCACGCTAGATTTTAGATAGACGTTCATAAGCCTCTTCTTTTGCAGTGATTAATCTCTTGTGCTTTTGTGTTTCTTTTTTCTTTTTCTTTTTTTTACCCAGGGATGTTGCTGGTCACTACTGACACATTAGGCCATGATTTCCATGTTTTTCAAATACTGACACATCCTTGGTCATCATCACAAAGTGCCGTCCATCATTTGTATACACTTCACAGGGGAGAGACTGAAGCCAAAGTAAGTTAAACTATTTGCTGAAGAATAATCCCCAGACACCTTATACATTTTGTGTATGTTGGCACTTTAATGTTTGTTTCAGCACACAAAGAGCCTTTCTTATGTTATAGCCACAGAAAGGATAAGAGCACAGCGTTTAACCTGGACAATAATAAATTCTTGCCCTTTACAATGAGGTGCTGTCAGATTTATTCAGATATGACACTACCTCCAAAGAGCCCAGATTATTAGCTGTGTTTGTACTTAACCTTTTCTCATGTAACATGTTAAACGTTTGTCTAGTGCCCGTGAAGCAACTGTCAGGGTTTGCTTGACTTTGGTGGTAAAAGCTAAAGACAGACAATTAAAGAGTTGAAAGGAAGAGTTAATCAAAAGACTGCGATTAACTTTTATCTACGTTTTAGCAAATTGGGAGAACCTATTGGAGACTGTAGTGATACAGATTTAACGTCCCAGTTTAAAAATCCCACTCTTAAAGATGGAAGGCTAAATTAGGCTAGATTAGCATAGGGTGAAAAAGTCTGAAATTCTGTTTTAAAAAATGCTCAGTAAACTGATTTATTGGTAAAGTGGAAAAAAGTGAGAGATCACTTTTGCTAGCACTGCTGTGATAGAAGCAGTGCAGCGTATTATGCTTGAATCCTTCACTGCAATGCTTTTAGGCATCGGGAGAGCCTCACCTTGGTAGCATTGAGTAACTGTTGAAGAACCTGTTTTAAATACATAAATAAAAATGTCACCACAGGGTAAGAAATGAGTATTGCGCTTGCTGATGCAATTACACACTGAAAGCACAGACTTGTGACAGTCTGGCAGATGTAAACTAGTGTGACAGAGAGAAGCCTCGGGCACTGCGATTATGACCCTGACACTGGAAGCTTGGATTATTGTGGTACTGTGATTATAGTTCCTTCGAACCATTTTTTTTTTTCCTATGAGTTGTGCAGTTTCCCTTAAGTTTTTTGCCTTACCTTTGTAACAAGTAGAATCTGAAAGCTTTATTTAATGTAGTAGTGGTTGGTAATGTTTCAACCTGTGTGAATTTAAATTACTGGTAGTTTAAATACTCTAAAGCTTTGCTGCTACTGTTCTGGAAAAGTGTAATTACTATTATAGGCAATGGTTTACTATAGGAAGGAATAACCAATCTGAAAAGTGAGAGGAAATTAGGAAAAAAACCCTGTCTATGGGATAATATATATAGTACTTACAAGTAATTTTTATAAATAATATGAAGGGCATGGAGAGCCGTGTGTATGCATATACTCGGTCATCTATTTGAGCATGTACTATAATGTGGTTAATGTTTCAGAGTTATTTTTGTTCTACTTCCATACAAAAAATGGGAAATACCTATAATCAATATTGAAAACCAAAGCATAGGACTCCAGTCACTAGGAACAAAGATGATGTTCTGTTTTTTACAGCTGATAAATTTGTTTTTAAGGCATACATTGGAAACCAAACATAATATGTTTTAAAGAATAAACCTTTACTGACACATTTTTTTGGATATAGTATTAGCATCTCTGCGAAAGCATTGCATTAAAATTCTCAGTATCAACATAGCAAAGTTTTTTCCCACTTTGCCACATAGCTTTCATTTGGGATGTGAGCAGTATAGCTTTTGGAACGGTATAAAATAGAGAAAATTCTAACCAGTCTGAGGAGTCTTGGTGGATTTCACAACACCCATGATAATTAAACTAGCCAGCAACAATATTGCATTGGTACCTGTGATTCTCAATACATGTCTATCATTTAAAATATTTACATAATACGATGGATGGTTTTACTTTTTTTTTTTTTGGAATAACAGTACTTGTAGTTGTTTAGTGAGAAGACTAGTATGTGTTGCTATTCTTTTGTTCTGTAAATTTCATGTATGAGTAGCATTAGACAAGAATTTTAGTGACTTCAATTTAAAATTCTCAATGCAGATATTCTGAGACACACTGGAAGCCTCTGTACCTCCTTTCTTGGTTAGAATAGTATTTATACATTTGCAACCAGACTTTTTTTCCTTTTTTTTTTCCCCCCCTGGTTTAAAGCTAATTGTGAACCAAGGCCAATGGTCTTAAAGGTCACCTTCTGTACTGGAGCTATAAAAAGTTATAATTTGTGTTGATGGACATGAGTGATTATCAGTGTCAAAATTTGTTTAGCTAGTACCCATTATAAATTGTTCCAAACATCATCATTATGCTCTTGTTATATGTGGTATTTTAATGTCCATACTGAAATTATCTGCTTTCGTACGTGAGATGCTGGCTGATAGAGCTTCGCCACACATTTCCCAAAATATCCTTCTTTCACAGTCTAATGCATGATTTTTCTTTTCTTGCTTTGTGATCCATTAGCGTGTTTCTTGCAAATAGATATTACTGATGCTATAAGACCATTTAGTTCATTGACAAAGAACTGGTACATTGGTAACGTTTATAAAAGTTTCACATACTTGTCTGAATGCCCTAAGCTGCTGGACACACGAAGTTCCCTGTACGGGATCACTGCTTCTGCACAAATTGACTGTACATGGAGTACACTGTAAGACCCTATTTTTCCAAGAAGTGTTGGATCTGCAATGTATGCTTTGTGTCATGCATGGCATACTGATTTCGCTCTGGGAGCAGAAATTTGGGAACCATATGTATTGGTGTTCCAAATACATATGACAGGTATATCTGGTGTTACAGCAATGTTTGAATTGTAATTTCACCCGGTTTAGAATATCAGCCCTGGAGTATCCCCTTTTGCAGGGCTGCAGAACTCCTGGTCTCCGTTTTACCTTGTCTTCAGTGGTTGGAGGGCAGACCAGTAGGTTGGTATTTCTCCTCGGTCTCCTAAGAGAAGGTGACAGGAAGTCCCCTCTGTCATTCGTATACAGAAGCATCTTAAGTGGATTAAGTTGCACGCTTAATGTATATTAAAGAAAAAGAAGCAAGTGTTGTGATTTAATAATGGTGTTTTCTGATCGATTTACTGCAGCGTCTCTAAGTTACCCACACGTCTTTCTACTGAGTCAGATTTACTTTGACTTAATGAAACTAAAGGATATATGCTACCTTATGCATTAATTTTTCTAAATTCCAGACAAATTCTGGTTTGGTTTGGGGTTGAGAAATTTTCAGTCTGAAAGACCATTTCTACCTTTTCCTGACAATTTCTGAAATACAGAGAAACTGGTTGGAAAGAGGTCAATAGGGGTTTTGTCTCCTTTCATGGACATCAGGATCTTGTCCTTAGCCAAAGCGGAATTTGTGCTAAGCATTTGCAATGAGTTCGCCACTCCAACCAGACAGTGTCACTGAAATCATACCGTTAATGAATGGGATAAAATAGAGACTTTGTACTTTGATTTTTATTAAAAGAAAAATGAAAATTTATTTTAATACAGAACATTGTTTGCATTGACAGTCTATCCCAATAGCTAAAAGTATGCGATTTGTAATGTTTCTCTTGGATGGAGGATAAAGGGATGAGGCTGTTGCAAGTTCCCCACAAGATAAGCTTTCCCTGTACTGAAATGTTGACCAGAGCAGATTGTTCTGGTGTTCAACAGATGACCGTATGCCCTGCCAGTCCAGCTGGCGTTGGCTTCATGGTGCTGAGGGAGATTTAGGTACTGTGCTTGGTAAGGTAGGTTTTTTTGAGCTTGCATTCCCCTTGGTATGGAATTAAGGGTAAGCAGCAGTATTCTCCCTGACTATTCACAGCTAGTCTTCATAACATGGTTTTCCTTTTCTCTTTCTGCATGCTTTGAACAATGAAACAGAGTGTTGCTGAGTTTTGAAGTGTTGTTATTGCGAATCTGTGTTGTATTTGCTGACTTTGAGCATCAAATACAGGAAGAAGCCTTATGTGCTGAATAAAACATTGAGTCAGGACTGTGAAGATCACTCAGTTCCTAACAAAGCCACTGACTTTTCTGTGTGACTCAGATGAAGATGGAGTAAGATGGAAAGTGGACCTCTGTCTCATAAGGGAATTGTGAGGACAGCAGCCATGAAAGAATGTGAAGTGCTCAGATACTTTATTGGCTCAAGTGATGTCAGTCCCCAGGTCACAACATTCAAAGTTACTTTTCTGCAAACACAGACAGAAGTCACTGTTTCAGTTACATTGGATTAATATCTTTTAGTCTTTAAGTGCCACTTATGCTTTAGAATTATTTTTTTTTTTTTTTACTTAAGGGAACAAAACCCAGCATGTTTGATGCACTGTTACATCGTGAAGGTTCATTGCAAGCACTGGTTGTATTTAACCGTACCAGAGAGAGAACTGAAGCTCTCAGGGAATCCATGCTTGCCCAATTCAGTTGTAAAGGAAAAAATGTGCATGTGTATGTGGTGCACATTTTGGTTCAGGATACATTTTCTTGTCCTACAGCTCTTCATTGTGCGTCAATATTTTTACCCAAGACCATTTTGGAAGGTTTTTAATAAAGGTATAGCATGTTCTGAATTGAGGAAGCTCATTTACTTGCAGATGAAAGTTAGACTGTCACCTGATGATCCTTTCTCTTTGATCTGAAATTGTAAACAGAACAAAAAAATCCCTGAAAACAGTATTATCTCAACCTAGAACAAATAAACGTAATGATAGCATCAGTGGGCTGGTGGCCAGAGTCCTCTGTAATCTTTTACGCTGTCAGACTTTTGTTATTCTGACTCTCAAACTGCTGTTATAACTGACTTCAGTCAGCATAGGTAAACAGAGGGAATGATAAAAACATTCCAGCATGGGCTGCCACAGAACATGTGCAATTTTACGCTGTTCCAGGGAATGCAGGAATGTTTTTGTGATGTGATTTCATAGAGACTGTTCAAGGTTGTGTCATGTACCGTGTCCAGGTAGTGAAACATTGGAATAGTTTACAAACATTTGATGTAAACCTCCACGGTTAATAGAAATTTCTTCCTATCTTTTGACATACTTACGTAGTTGCAACTACTGAAATAGTGCCTGGAAGAGAAACTTTCTTATTTCTAGGAAGGACTCTGTGGACAGTGTTGAAATAATAAAGATTGATTTGGGTAAGTTGATGAGTCTTTGATGAAAGCAGACAATAGGAAACTGCTGCAATTAGAAGTGGCTTAACTATCTTGAGGAGACGGAGCTCTAAGCAGAGTGGCGTTTGCCATTTCAGTTATTAATAGAGAGCAGCTACTCTGGCTGAAGGACCCTACATGAATGTCTCGCTATGCCCAGATTCTGCCGTTGTTTTTACATGAAACTGAAATTGGTTTTGACGACTCAGGGAGACAGAGTTGGGTCTGTGTGAGTCTGATAAATCATATTGTGTAGTCCATGATTTTATTGTTTTTTCATTTGTGTTTGTTGCTACATCATTTCCTTAACTTTGTGAACCGAAAAAATTCAAATACAGACTAGTTTTCTAATTTATTTGGACCCTTGCCTCCTCAGTACTGCTGCTCTTTCTCGTTGTTTAATGATACTGGTTTTTTATTTCTGCCATCTCCCTGCACAGCATAATTAAATACTGAAGTTGTCCTTCAAATAATGGTGTGTTTTCTCTGTGACATTGCATAGCGTGCATGAAACTGGGTTAAGTTCCTATTGCAGTAATGCTAGTCACGCTTTATTGTTGTTTCACTTCACTATTGAAGTTTAATGCAGTGAAATGCACAAGAATACAGGTACATACTGTACCTGCTGTAACCGCCACAACTGAAAAAGGGGCACTAGGGGGAAAAAAAAGAGCGCTAGGAAGATTAAAATGTGTTTTAATATTTATTTCTTGTAATTACTATGAAAATACATGGTTTAGTGTTGTGAGCTTTGTTTTCTAACTATTGCATTATGCACATGCATCAGGAGTGGATTTGCCTGGGGAGGTACTGTGATAGCCCGGTAAAACTCCTTCTCCTTTCTAAGAAAATAAGTTATAGTATACGTTTAAGCATTGTGCAGCAAGTTAGTACAATACTAACTTTTAGAAGCCCTGAAATATAGAGGCTGGGTATGGGCTGTCAGTCATTCCCAGGAGTCGTGGTAAACAAGGTCACTGCCTGTCCCCAGGGATCGCTTGTGTAATCAGCCATACCTCTGACTACCCCATTTTAATCAACTGCTTTTAAAATAAGTTTTCTATGTGCTGCCCTTACTTCTGTTTTGTTTCTTTCAGTTATGGCTTGAATTATTTTTTTTAATGTATTTTGTGAGTATGTTCTAATTAACATCGTGTTTAAATTTGGAGAAGCTGTGGGAATAAGGAAAGAATGATAGCAAAAACTTATATAGATTTCAGATCTATAAAATACGTGAGTGTTTGTCAGCTTTGAAGCCTTCGGTTCAGATGCTTTCCTTCAGATTTTCAGAATATCAGAAATAATTTTTTGACATGTACAATCTTGAAAGCTGATCTTCAGTAGAGCTGCTGACACATGACATGTCCTTGTAGGACTCCATATATTAAATTACCCTACTGTCTCACTCAGGTCAGACTCTGAACACGGCAGCTAAATTTTCATTCAGTTTTCTGGAGGATTTTACATCATAGCATTCGAAACACAGGGAAATAGGATAGTGGAAGTTTAAAAAGAAGCATAGGAGATGAGTAATTGAAGGAAAACAGGAGAAGACAGTGCAAGACTGAAAAGTTACAGAGGTTAGAAGTGAATACTTCGAGGGAAAGGGTTGCGAGAGAAATGGTGAAGGTGAGAGAAATGACAAAGCTGAAGAAAGCTACGTGGTGGAGGACTCAATACTCAAGGGTATTGAAAGATTTCTTTCCTAGCATCTGTTAAGAAAACCTTTCTCAGACTGTTATTTCCTTTCCATAGAAGTACTGGATGATTTCTTTCCAAGTCATGCTAAAGCCTACCAGACTATCTGAAACACTGTTTAATTGTCTCTGATAGGAAAATAGTCATATTGTCCATGATTCTGGAAATAGTATTGATAATTTTGTGAGGGTACTGAATTTTTTTTTCAACAAAGTTATCATAATACGGAGAAGAGTCAGTAGTAAACAGTAATATAAGAAGTGCAGCATGTCTGGGCAGCCAGAACTCCTTTTGGGTTTGACAAGTACTGATTAGGATTCGTGGAGCAAGCTGAATAGTCCATGAATTATGGACAAAATTTCTGCAGACCTCCTGTACAACAGGAATCACAGAATACCTGGTTTAGCCAAGGGCAAATTGGAGGATGCACGCTTTTACCCTTACAGCATTCTGTGGTTGTCTTAAGTGCATTCCTTTGGGCCAGAAAAGGCTTTGGTGTTTCCAGTGAGGACCTTGAAGTATCAAGGGATTTCACCAAGACTTTTGGATATGCAAGAAATGTAGCTTGAAGCTTAAGGAACCAAACTGCTCACAAACTAGGAGGAAGAAATGATAGTAAAGCTAGGAGAAAGCACTGATGTTCCCATAAAAGTATTTAGTATTGCAAGTTAAAATATCTTAAGGGTTCCTGAGTTAAAATCTCAGGTCAATAATTCCTTTTGCTGGCCCAGACAGAAGAGGATAGATAAAATTTTGAAATGCAGACATGGGTATTAAATCTGATATTGACCTTGAGCTATAGAATAACCTTTGCATCGTGAGAGATCTAGTGTACTTTGTACTTTATTAACATGTATCTGTAAACACTATGGGGTCTTGATTGATCTTTGGTATCTAAACATTACATCATAATTAACAACAAATCCAGAAATATATTATAAATACATGAAATAATAGTACATTAACCTAAAGGACAGCAATAAATTGCAATGCTTAGCATAAACTTGAAAACCACTAATGGGCCACTGTGCAGATTGTTTATACTATAAGCAGTCAAGAACTCTGTGTAATGTACAGTAACAGTGTGGTGGATAACAGCAAGCTGATGTGATAATTTATATGGGTTTTTTCATGGACACACACAGCTGAAATTTTTGAAGTCATTTCTGAGACTGCTGTGATGAGCATTCTCCTTTCAGCTTGGTCCACTGCTGTCTTTCCAGGTCTACTGGAAAGTTATGGACTCCTGTGCGTTGCACAGATGGATTTGTGCTGTTTTGATATGAACGTATTTAATTCATGCCCTTGTATGAAATTGGAAATATTCTCTGAATTACCTCCTTGAACTGTCTGTGGTACTGCTACTCATCGTTTACCTGGGAAAGACCAGTGAGCCCATTTTTGAGACTGGTAGGAGATAGGTAGAATTACTGCACGTGTAACGGTAGCTTCCAAAATACTTTTTGTCGCTGCTGAGTAGGCTTTCATAGCTGTATTCTCATAAATCTTAATTCATTTCACACTCATCTGTCAACGCTTTTTTTTTTTTCTTCTTAGAATCATAGAATCATTGAGGTTGGAAAAGACCTCTAAGATCATCGAGTCCAACCGTCAACCCAACACCACCAT
>NW_008795131.1:3323206-3331411 GCF_000699145.1 Aptenodytes forsteri | reverse complement strand
TGGGAGAAGAGACCGACCCCCCCCTCGCTACAACCTCCTTTCAGGTAGTTGTAGAGAGCGATGAGATCTCCCCTCAGCCTCCTTTTCTCCAGGCTGAACAACCCCAGTTCCCTCAGCCGCTCCTCAGAAGACTTGTTCTCCAAATAACTTCTTCTTGTTATTACTGAGTCTTAAAACCCTGTTTGTTCTTTGCCTCTGTGGTTTCAGCCATATTTTTAGTAGTCATGACCATGATACCCGCTTTCTAACTGCAGCAAGTGATTGTGATCGTTATTTTAAAGAGAACGTTTTGGATTATGTTGTTCCAAACTTTCTTCCTGAAGATCAGGAATACTTTTTTCTGTGCAATGTTTACATTGAGAAAAAAACATCCTGTAATGATTGCTTCCCAGTTTCTTGGCTTGTGGTGTCATATGCCAGGGCTGTTGTATGTGTTTTTAAAACAACGTAATCCTAAAGATGCGTACTGAAAGCTGAGTGTTAATATAGAAACATACACATTCCTGTTATGCAGCACAGTGAGACACAGTGGTTTTTTTCTCTGTCATCTCATAGAAATGGCCTCTAAAAATGTTCTACCAAATAACATGAGAGGGTACGTGGTAGATGCGAGTGAAAGCAGCAATTCAAAGAGTTTGGCTGTGAAATCGGTTGAAGTGCAGGAGGGAAGAGATTGAAAAGGCACGGGCGGCCTGAGTCTGTCCTGTAAATACAGTTCAAAGGTGCCAGTTCGCAGGGAGGTTTGTAAAGCCCCTTCCAGTAGCTGTGGTTTCAGGGGAGAAGAGTCTTCTGCACGGAGCATGAAACTATAGAGAAAGGCACAAATAGCTTGTGTTGGAGGCGTGGAGCGAGCAAGCGGAACGAAGAGAAAAGCTGTTTTCTTGAGGCTGGGATAGATAGGTGGTTTTAGAGATCAGGAGGGGAATTTAAAGCTGGATCTAAAATGACTACCAGATATTTGGAAAACAGTGATGTGTTCAGAGGGGGTCACAGCTAATGACAAACGTGGCCATTCTTCATGTTATTAGAAATTAGAAAACAGGGCCCTTGATAGGATTGGAATTATATTCCACCAGCCATAATGATTTTATTATATTAGCGATCTTTCTGTTGTAACTGAGAATGACAATTTGTATACGGTTCTTACGTTTGATTTTGACCAGTAGGAATTGCCTCTTTAAACAGCACGTATTTAAATACTCTTGGTGCCATAGTTTTTCTCTGACTCCACGGCTTTGGGGTTTCTTTTTTTGGCTCTTGTTAATCCCTGTGGGGTCTCTAACCCTTTTTGAGCAATCTATTAAGGTGAAACACTTTGTAGGCAAACTAGGAGCTCTAAGTGCTGTGACTTTGTCAGTAATACCAGAATCACTGAAAGTGCAAAACCTGTCAGATTTTGGGGAGATTGTTTAGCTATATCATTAGCAGATCATTTGGGTATGTCACTATAATTGAAAAGAGCAGGTGTGTAACGCTGTTTTTTAGTTTATCTATGTAATGTTGATGAAGCATTTTGTGTCGTGACAGTCTGTCAGCCAAATATCTTGTCACAAGTCACAAGACTTAAATCCTTTTTTTATCTCAAAGGCTTCAGGGCTCAGTTGGAAACTTGCACTTTGATGAATACTTGCTGCTTTTGTCTGGAATAGCTGGAGTGCATTTCTGGAATATTTGTCAAGATTTTATCAGTGTTTGCTCCAATTTGAGTACCTAGTGTATTAAAACTGGCTTCAGTGAAATCTTAAAGAATTTTATTTGGTTTATGCTGTTTAATAATATAATGAAGACTAATCCTTCGTCTATATGTTTGTTTGCCGTGTTAAATCCCACTTGCGTACGTGGTTCTTTTTAGTCAGCTTTTACCTTTAAAAACATTTTTGGAAGAATTGTTCTAGGATTTTTTTTTTCTATGATAAATCATTTTAACCTAGACTACTTGTTTTCTTGAGTTGTCTGCCAGTACGGGGTTGGAAACAAACTTTAATCTCCCTTTTAAAGCATTCCTTCAGGAACAAGAATTTGCTTTCCATCAAAGCATTGTGTAAAGCACACTTAAAAGAGAATTAAATCCTTCTGGACTTCGTATCTGAGATCTATGCAAGGAGTAACTATAGTAGAAAATATTTAACTGTATTTTTATATTTGCTTCAAGACTGACCATTTTAAGCTAAAGTAGGACTTGTGTTTCTGAAGTGGTGGATAAGTACTCGTATGCATAAGACGACATCTAACTTGGGTCTTTCCTGGGACTTTAATAGCTGATTAATAAAGGTTGTTATGTGTAAAATGGAGTGGTTTTATATAGAGAAATGGCCAAAGTTGTTCAGTTTTTTTCCTGACAAAATTTTAAAACCAAAAAAGAGCGTAGGTCCAGGGATACCTGGATGAATGGTAATTCCACTGAGGGATAAACTGATAGTAGCAGGATTAGAGACCATTGTAGACAGCTTTTGAAAATACTGGCCATTGATTTTTGGCTTGTTATGTAGGACATGGTATTTCTGTGGACTTAAAATACGGTTTTGAGTGCCAGTATTTGTCAAAATCAGGCCCAGTGGTGAGATGTCTCTCTTCTTCTCATCCTTCCCTCTTCCCCTTCTGGGTAATCTCTAAAAATTAAAGTAAACAAGCAAATAACAAAACATGTAATTGAAATGATTTCCCAACTCTTTTTAGAACTAAATTCTATTTGAAAATTACACCAAGCTTTTGTGGCTTTCTGTAGTATTTTGCAGCATGGTTTGTTTTCATAAGTTCAGGCCTGTTGAAAAGAAAAATCTCAGAATATTTTGAAAAGTGCACAAACTTTGGAACTGGGTATCATACTGCAGCTTATATTTATAGTATATACTGAATATATACTGAATACCAAGTTCATTGGTATATATGCAAAAATTCAAGACTTAGGGGGTTTTATTCACATTTCCAGTTAAGATTTGTCTTTGTTTAAAACATGGTAGTCCATTTCCTTTGCTAGATGTTTGTACATTGGTGACTACATTCCCATTTTGCTCCTCTGTTTTCTAGGTACAAGATATCTCCTTCAGCCATGACTGTCGTTGGGTTGTGGTCAGTACGCTTCGTGGCACTTCCCATGTTTTTCCTATCAATCCTTACGGCGGCCAGCCCTGCGTCCGAACACACATGTCACCCCGGGTGGTAAATCGCATGAGCCGATTCCAAAAGAGTGCAGGGTTGGAAGAGATCGAGCAAGAGCTGACATCTAAACAAGGAGGACGCTGTAGCCCTGTGCCAGGCCTGTCAAGCAGCCCGTCTGGCTCACCGCTCCATGGTAAATCCCCCTTTTTTTTTTCTTTTTTTCCTCCTCTCCATGGTAAATCCCCCTTTTTTTTTTTTCTTTTTTTCCTCCCCCTTACATTGTCAGGAAACCTTTCCCCTTGAGTCGTTAATGCCCATGTCCTCTAAGATGTTTCAGAACCTGCTGTGTAGCTGCCTGACTCAAAAAGATTTGGTTCCTAAATACCTTTGGAGGTGCTGGCCTAAAGATCTTCACAGTCTTCCGTCATCACGTTTCAGCAGTATTTGCTAACAGCCTGAACAACAGAAATGTTGATTTTACTGGAGATTGCAAGAGTTGATTTGGTTAATTCTATTTGCCCACGTAGTTTGTGCCACTAAAAAAATAAGTTTCATAAAATAAGGTGCTGCAGGTATTGTGCAAAAATATGTAATGCATGCAGATATTATAGGAATGAGCCAAGGTATAAATACTTCAGAAAGATAGTTCTAGTTTTGCAACTTACTTAAGTAAACTATGCTATCATAGATGTGTTAATAATTTCCACTCTAAACTGAAAGTTTTGGGGTCTTTAGGTTTCAAGCTTTGTTTCCACCTAGCACACAGTCAGTAATCTGGTCTATATTCAAATGCTGTTACCTAAAATTCTCATTGCTCATTGGCCTTGATGATCGTGAAGCACAACTGGATATCCACAATAAATACTGTTTGGGGAGAAGTGTGGGAACTAGGCAATGTGAAGTTGAGGGCATAGATTTTTGTCCACTTTTTGTGTGTGTGAGCAGTGTGACAAATAATGTACAGAGGAAAAAAAATCTGTAAGAATTGATCTGTACATCCTACTCCTGTGGTGGACGTGCTTTGGAGAAACTAAAAGGGCATGAAGGGGAGCCTCTAAAAAAGGTTCAAAAATCATCATTGTCCCAGCTTCTTCAGTTTCGTCTTTGCTGTTCTTTTTGTCTTTCTCTTCGATGAGATCTGTACTAGAAGCTGTTTTGTTTGGATTCAGGATTTGCTGCATCCTTACCCCTCCTTTCTATTAAGAGTAAGTCACAAGTTCCAATGAAGTGAAAGTTTAAATAGCAGTTTGGTACGGGTAGCTACCCTTTTCCAGTCTAAGAGTATTAAAAATGGCAAGGAACAGTCCCTCTTCCCTCATTATGAGTAGGATTAGAAGTGCTTGTGAAAGCCCAACTATGTGCTGTCATAGTCAACATCTTGGCTGCTATAGAGAGAACCTTTGTGGGATTTCTGAATCAAAGGAACATTTTTATGACTTGTTGATTATTAAGGGAACCAGAGTTGTCTCAGAAGAAGCCTCTGTATTTTCTCCTTTCTCTGGACTTTTTTCTGCATAGCCGTTCTGGAGCCATGCTCTTCTGCCTGGAGCCACTGGAAGGCACCCAAAACGTGATCTGTAGTTTCCTCCTTCTTGGAGACATTTGTGTATCTACCATTTTACTTTCTCTCTCATCGTTGTACAGCAGCTCAGCATGTCAGGCTTGAAACAGGCCGGGGAGTGCTGTAAAGGTTTACTGTGGCACATCCAATCCTTTTTAACTGTTGACGTCACGTAGAGGAGAGGAAGGAACTATCAATTTGTGTAGCTTTCATCCAACCAATTCTGTTTTCTGTCAAGGGAAATTGCAGTAAGTTGTTGCCTTTACAGTACTCTTAGGTACATTTGAAGTTTTGAATAGACTTGACACTTTTTTTTTTTAAGAAGAAACAACAGTTTCGTTTGTTCTGGGATCCTCAGTGGTGGACAGATTTCCTAGGCAGGAGAAAGACATGCATGGAGGAGTTACTGAGAGAAAGGGAGTCGCATTTATGGAAGTGTCTCAAGAGTTTTAAGGCTTCAGTTTTCAAATGTCTGTCTTGAAATATAATAAATAAATCACTTTTTTTCCAAGATCTTTGTGCAGTCATCATTGCTCGAAAATTAGCTCTGTTTAAACAATTAGCTCCATTTGAAGGCTGCACGTGGGCGCTGAGAATTAAGGCAGGAAGGTAACTTCAGTTTCCGGAGAGCTTCACGCAGATTGTGCTCATCTCTTTCTCACGATGTAGAAGGGCTTGAAGTTGGACACGTGCTAAGACTGTGTGTTGGTAACTTGCAAACCTTCATATGAAAATTTTCCATGAGAAATTTGTGGGGATTGTATGGAGGAGTTAGCAGAGTTGTCTTCAAAAAAATCTTAGGGAAAAAAAAGACACAGTAATTTGGTTTAAAATAATCAATTTGGTAAAATATTGTAATGTTTTTAGTAATATTATTGCTGCTTTTTCATTTCAGTAATCTTTTAGTTTACCTGGCTGAAGGCAGGCGGGATATTGAACCATGTTATATGCCTTTTATAAAAAGCCATTTATCATCCACTTGGAAAAAAAAAAACCCTGAAGTTCACAGTGACTTTCAGTGGAGGGATTTTGTGTGCATGTGTGGCAGCTGGATTAGCCAGAGACCGGTGATTATTTTAATTTGTGAACTAAGATGTGTTTACTGAGATTGTAACAGCTCCTTATCATATTATAATGTTAAATTATTGTTGTTTGGAGGAGTTAACGGCAGTCTGGTGACAGGACTCTACTGAGAACAGAAAAGAGCAGTTCTGGGTTTAATTCTTCACTTTACTTTTAACTCGCACTGTGATCCTTGGTAACTTTTATTCAGCTGATTTTGTCTATCAGCTTTCTACTGTGTAACAAGAATAATAATCTCTGTGTTCCCCGTGTGTGGAATTACTTGAAGTTTGTAGTTTTCTTCAAGAAGAGTAACTGTTACTTTTCTCCGTCATCCCTCTAAACGCAGCTGATTATAATGGAAATAAACCCGGAGATCATGTCCCAGAGAGCACCATTACACTGGGACAAATTGTTGATTAAGTGACAGATTCAGAGAAGATTGTGGTAAACTGGTTTTATTTCTGGAGGGTTTTTTTGTGTGGAGTCATGTCATCATGATTTTCCTTTTACGTCCTTTGCAATCTAGAAAACTTTCGGTAAGCCCTAAGTTAGAAAAACTGCTGTTAATCCTTCTGCTAGAATTTCTTTCACGTTACAATAGCATTGGTACAACCTTAGGCCAAAAGACCAGACTTCTGCAAGCAAAGCACAACCTTAGGCCAAAAGACCAGACTTCTGTGAGCAGAAAGTGCTTGCTTTTTATCTTCTTTTTTGATTAGCAATTGTAACCTATTGATGTTAACTTGTGATTAGCTTTTGTTCTTGTAAGTATTTTCAGAGTTCAGGCTTTGTAATATTTTTCTCACTTGTTTTTTAACTCCTAGTTTCAAAATGAAACTGTTTGCTATCTATATAGTAGCAAGGCGATCTATTTACATTTTGTTCGGAGTACCCTACAAACTGCTTACCCACACACTGTAAGCCTTTACTGGGGGTGGGGATGATTTCATTTCCAAATGAATCATGGTTTGGCTTTGTTCTTTTTAGCAGAATGAAGTAAACTGTTAAATAGAGGATGATAAAGAGATATTTCCTTTGCACCTTTTATAGCTAACACAGATTTTGTTTGGGTTATTCTGTCTGTCAATCCAACGAGGTTATATTTTTGTCGTTCCGTTGGATTGCCAGAGCGCGTTGTCAGTAATATCTGAGTTAGGTTGGGATCCTTTTATGGGCTTTTACTATTATAAGACTATTATGACATCAGTTGGTTGTGGGGCTGAACATTGGGGTAGAATATGGCCTTGTGTGACCTTTTTACTTGTATAAAATGGGGTTTATGGTACTTACCTGTCTCACAGGTAAACTGTGTGGATTAATGGATGAGTAGTTAAAACAGAACTGTGTCCTTGATTATGCAAACGTACCCCTGTTATCTTCAGGACACCTATATGTGAACAGCAAGGAGCACTTAGCTGTAAAAATGTAATGCTTTACTTGGAAGATTGAAAGCTCTGTATAATTCTTGCTATTTTTATTCTGCAAATTAAAATTCACACTATGTTATTATCATTAGTTCTTATACCACCAGTAAGTTAAAGTTTCTCTAGCTCTACTCGGAGGTTTTTTCTGTTGTTGACTGCAGGAATTTCCAGTACCAGAACAAACAATAATGTAGTAAGTTAAGCACACATTGGACCAATAGCTACGCATCCACACCTACTAAAAACATTCAGTAACAATGTGATACTCTCTGAATTTGTCTTGTCATTTTGTTGGGGACTGAAGTATTTATTTGGACGGTTTAGTTTTGCCAGAAGACCATTCATAATACACAGCGGTTCTGTTTCAGATTTAATACCTATGCTGAAATGGAGTACATAAATTTAGAATTACGAAAAAACATGTTGTTCTGTATATATTGCATTCAGACTTGTATTTAGCTCTCTATAAATATTTTAGTATAGCACATTTCTCATTGCAAGATCTTTCAATTTTAAAAATCAAAAAGGTTTTCTCTCACTTTTCCTTCATTTGTTATGATCGCAACATGATTAAAATCCAAGCATGAAGCTAGAAGTTTGGTAAACATGTAGTCTGAGATGCTTCAAATATTTTCACGTCACTTTTCACTATTTCCCAGAGTGAAACTCCTTTTACTACAAGAATTCTTATGGGAAAGCAGAGTTGAAAGGACTGACATCATCAGCCCTTCCTGAAAAACAGATTGGTTTCCTTTAAGTAACACTCACTTAAGAAACCACCTATTTAGAGAGAGGCAGACAAAAATAGTTTCAAAGAAAATTAACTGTATAATAACTTAAAGCACTGGAGGGCAGTTCCTTCCCAAAGCTTAGCTCGAGAGCTGGCACTGTAAACGAGCGTTGAAAACAGCCGTTTGAAAAGTCTCTCTTAAGCTTTTTCTCTTTGTAAACCGTAGCTTCCCTCGACAGAAAATGGCTTTTATAAATGTATAGAAACAATAAAGCAAGCTGCAGAACAGGCCCGATTTTTTTTTTTATTTTTTTTTTTTTTTTAAT
>NW_008795131.1:3322290-3322892 GCF_000699145.1 Aptenodytes forsteri | reverse complement strand
GTGGAAGGGTAAGGGTATCTATTCTGCGGGCTGCTGCTAGGTCACCTCCGAGAGCGGTTATTTCATTTGGGAGAATGTGCATCGCTGCTTCCGTGCCGATGACTCCTAACAAACTCTTGAGGGTGCTCCTGGTTATTTTAGAACAGATGTAAAACGCTCACCGAATAGGGGTAACAAGAACAGACCTTCTTTTTTATTAAGGCGGGAAGAATTGACATTGCAGGCACTGAGCTGCTCGTATAAACCCTCCACATTCGCTGGGCAGTGGGCTGCCTAAAATGCGTAGCGATTCTCTTGACTTCACACTCTCATTTGAAGTTTCTCTTTACATTTTTAAGGTAATTGGAAAAAAAAGTTAATTTACCTAGTGGGAATTTTCTGCTAACGACTTTTAGAGACCATTACTTCCTTCTGGAAAGGTCCCAGGCTTATGCGAAGCCTCTTGGCTATGGAAGTGCACACAGAATTCCCCCGGAGCCCGGCGGTTACAGCAGCCCCCAGATTACACATGTAGAGCAGGGGAGAAGAGGTATGAACAGCCGACCGTAAGCACCAATTTGGGTACTGGCCAGGAGCTTACTGGTTGTAAATGAGCTGTGTTT
>NW_008795131.1:3311373-3322235 GCF_000699145.1 Aptenodytes forsteri | reverse complement strand
ATGGAGTGAAAGAAGTGGGTGGTATATTTTGGATAATTTCTGAACTGGAAGGAAAAGACCCATTCCCTTCAGATAAGTAGGGAAGTAGACTGATAAATTCTGTCACAAGGGAAGTTCATGTCTGTACATAAAGTGTTTTAGAAGTGGGCTTTTGTAAACAGTGTAGATCTGAGACTGGGGCAAATGTATGGTTGCCGTTATATTTGAAAAAGGAGTTGCGAATATTCCAGACAAATTGAAAATTGAAGGAGACTGACATCAGAAGGGAATTGCAGTTCTTGAGATACGAAGTGTAAAAATATATGACTGAGTGATTTAGCACAGCAAATGCCATAGCAGTGGTCAAAGCAAGCTGTTTCAGAAAGATTGTGGGTAGGCAGGCGGAGGGGAAGTAATAGGTAGTGCACAGGAGACCGCGATGTCAAAGACGGATCGCGAGGTGAAAGGAAGGTGGAAGGCAGAGAGGAGTTGGATTACCACAGATGTGAGCGTCCCACTGAAGTTTTCCTGTCAAGATGGATGATTTCAGTCTTGGTAACATCAAATTTCTATAGGGTCAAGTGTTGATGTGTCAGAGGCATGTACTGAGGGAGTCCAAGGAGAAGTGGTAACTGGATTTTTAAGTGTTTCTCTGAAAATGACTTAATAAAATGACATTTTGGGATTCTATTGTTATTTCAATTGTTCTCTCGATTACTTCCTCTTAATTTACTGTAAAACGATGTTTTTCCATCTGCAAATCTCACCAGTTAACCAGGCATATAAAAGACAAGCTAGTGTATCTCCTTCTCGTACATCGTGAGTAATAAAGCCATCCTGCAGGTTATGCATCGCTTTTGATAGGGTTTTGCAGTTCTCGCCAATTGGAAATTGATAAATAGCGATATTAGTGATGCAGAAGAAGGAACGTGCTCAACTGCTTTATGGCTTCTCAGGATGCTTTATGTGTCTGTGCAGAGGACTAGATACACTTGTACACAGCTGAACAGTGTTTTAAGGAGAAATGAGTGTGATCAGCATAAAAGCAGTCACTAAGATTGAGCTTTGAAATAACAAGCCAGCTGAGAAGAGTTGGTCGCTGAAGGAGTGATGCAGGAAAGGTTTTCTGAATGGCGTTCATGTCCAAAGCACAAAAGGGGAAAGGCTGGGATTAGGTCGGGAGAAGAGAGGTCTAGTATAGGGGAGACAGTGTGGTCCAGAAATTTGTCGGTGGGTCAAGGAATGTAAGTGGCTTGAGGGAGCTGTGATCAGTGAAATGACAAAAAGTAGCTTTGCTCACCTGATACAGGCCTGTAATATGTTTGATCAGAAGGTGAGAAAGTAGAATCTAGAGTTTTTCAAGAGACCGTATCAGCTAAAGGAGGAGGTTTAAGTATTGAGGGTGTTGTATGATAAGTAAGGTTTGGCATGAAGGAAGGTCAAAGCATGTGAAGCTCTGTGTTAGTAACCAGTGAGGGAAAGGAATGGGACAAGAGCTGGTGGGAACAATCATTTTATCTGATGGACCTGCTGAGTTCAAGCCCAAATACCTTCTGCTTCCCCTGGCGGTGGGTATTCTGGGGCACAGCCACTGCCGCTGTTGCAAGGGAATCCAGGGCAGACCCCTCGTGCCTGTAGTCTGAATCAGGTTCCCTGTGTATATGATTGGTGATTGATTATGCAGTAAAGGGGTGCTGCTCTTGTTGTCTTTTTTCAGTTTATTATTCTTAAGTAAGGCATTTAAATCAAGTGTGCATTTTTGGTAGTCTGAAAAATGTAAACACTTTATGGAAAGAAACGTAAGCATTAAGATTGGAAATAAAATATACTTGTATCTGTTAAAAGGTTTATCTTTACCCTTAAATATGCTGATTGGGCTTATTCTTTTTGCTTAGTCTTTGCGGGCTGTTAAAATCAGTTACTTTTTCCCATCTCAAGGAAATGCATCTTTGACACTTCTCATGACCTGAGTCACGATGCTGTCACAGAGCCAGAAAACATCCTTAACGGTCATGGGTAAAAGAGCAGAGCTGCCGAGGGTGTGTGGTGGGTGGAAGAGGGAGAGAGATTGCTATGGTTTACTTCAGTTCCTATTCTATGGGTGTTTCAGACAAGCCATTTATTATAATTATCCATGGATATTATTATCAAGTTCTCATATGCAGTGGTTCTCAAGGCACTTTTTTTTTTCCACATAACTTGGGATAAATACTGTGTATTCAACCTGGATTGATTTCAGATGCTAAAATATTTGTGCTAATTGTTGCAGCTAGAGCAAGGGAAAATAAGGCATAGGTAAAAAGGTGGTGGGGAAGCAACAAATGCATTAACGTGTAGTTTGTTGTCAATACTAAATTCTAATAAACTAAGCCCTTTGGGTAAGGGGCTGCTATTAAACTTTCCCTATCTCCTCACCCAACACAGCTGCATACAGAGGTGTCCTTCAGAAATTCCCAGGCCAGTCATTCGCAGTTTCTAAGACAAGCTGACCAGATTTTCTGACTGTGTTGTCCCAATACAAAAAAATTAAGTTTGTAAAGATGATTTTATTGTGTATCATTTGGAAGAGAAGTCCAGACACCCAAATTCTCTAAAGTTCACAATGCTGAAGCGTCTCGGAGTCATCCCGGAAAGAAGGCTTTGAGTTCAAAACTGTGTTGATATGAATTATGATTGATAGACATGACAAGGGGCAGTAATAGTGCATACTTGTTTTCTCAAGCGCTTCATCATTCACCAGCAGACAGTGTTAGTAAAATTCCCATGTGCAAGAAATTGGAGTAATAGGGTCTTTAGGCAGTGCCGAGAAGCTGCCTGTATGATAACCTTATTAGTGGAGTGTTAAGTCTGAGCTCACATAGTCCTTTCCTCAGAAGAGTTTGCAAACTCAAGTCCAGTGCTGTCGTAGCTACAGCCACAGCTTCTGGTCCAGAGCGTGCTTGTGGCCACGCGTTGGGGAGGATGGGCAAGTGGACCTTCACATTTGTTTGCAAAATATTCCATAGCTATACCCATAGTAGTTACGAGAAACTAATCTTGCAGTCTTTTAATCTGTGAAGAGTTGAAGGTGCAAGGTATGGATGGAAATAGGATGGCAACGTCTGGACCCCTTCCTGCCTGTGGCTGGCCTTTACTGGAGATGACCTAAGAGCAGAAGGGCCAGTTTGGCTGATTTTGCTGGTAACCACCATCTGGAGCAAACCAGCTGAAGTGTTGCTGCTGCTGCTGCTTTATGGCTATGCAGAGCCTGGAGCCAACAGCTGGCAATCAACTTTTGTTGTTGTTTTTACTTCAAGGAGAGTTTTGCCCATAAATGGACTCGAGCTTTGCACCGACAATATTTTTAGTTAAATAAATCCTGAAAGATGATTATTAGGCAAGGCTTGTGTGTGTGGTGGTGGAGGGGTTGTTTTCTAAGGAAATGCTTCAAGGCACCTTCACTGTGCAGCTCTTTGAGGAACTTTAGCACAGCAAACTGCTATCTGTACAAAATGAGGAGGGGAAACGGCAAGGGAAGAAGCAGACGTTTGTTTCAGATTTTCAAGGAGATATTTTTTACACAAGGCAGTTAACACTATGGGTGTCCTCTCAGCTCCTGGTGAGAGGTGCCATGGGGCCCAGGACATTGTCACGACAGAGGTGGCTTCCTCTCCTTTTTGACTCCTCTGGACTGTCAATGTAATTTCTTTTCCATGCAGGAAAGGAAGAAATACGCATGGAGGTAGGCAAAATGGCTAGCCGTACCTCACTAATTGTAGAAGTAAATAACAGGTTCAAATCCCAGCTTGAGGTTTGAACTGTTCTTTCATAATCCATCTTTGGCCAGGTAGAGAGAACGGGCAGCAAAGGGGTCACGGCAGTTCCTTCTCTCTTCTGGCCTTTGCCAAGGACAAGAGGAGATTTTCAGGTATCAGTGGGACGCTTTATAACTGAGGGACAAAGTTTTTGAAACTGAAGATAGTAGAAGAAAGAGAAACTTCAGAAGGAGGAAAGGAGTATTATGAGGCCATGTTCAGATTTTGAGTGGATGACGCTGACGAGCAGTTGGAAGAGCTGAAGTTCAAGGAGCTCGGGTGAGAGGGCAGCGGACTCTGTCTCATCAGTGGCTGAGACACTTGGACTGACGCTTGCATGTCTCGGCAGAGCATTCTGACTTACGAGTTCGCCTGTCACCATCACATGCCTTGCCTGGATGCAAATAGAGAGAAAGTTCTGCTTTCTTAGGATAATCATGAGATTTAGTGCAGCTGTGTTTCAAAAGGTTCAATATCAAGTGGTTTTAAACATTATGAAAACCACCGGCTGCATTATTTTCTCCCATCCATTTCAATGGAATCAAGTTAGTGATAGGTTTTGGACTTGCACCAGTTTAGCTGAGAGAAAAATTTGCTCTAAGTAGCTAGATCATGTGTGCATACATGCTGTGGCTAATACATAATATTCTTTCTTTAACTGGTCTGATTGTACTGGAAATATTGAGGGTTAGGGTGTGAAATGAGGCTAAATTTGGTAGGATACAATTCAAGGAAATTGCAATGTAACTTTAATTTAGAAGCGATCATTAACTAAAATAATTAGTTTCCTGACTTCTTCTAGGAACATGTGTAACATTTTGCAAAGAAAGATAAAACACGTTTGACTGAATAAATCAAAACGTAAAAGAAAAAGCCCGCTTTGGCAGTAATTAGCACTCGTGGTATTGAGTGTGTTTCTCAGGACGCTATTGAGTTTGTCTGTCAAGCTCTTCCAAACGACTTCTGCGAGCCAGCATTGCTTCCGCAGCGTTCTCTATTCAGGTCACAAGGCAGTGTTTCTCACCAGGGCGCTGCTGTTTCCTCTTCCGACTGTAGTAGATTACAGATTATACTGGAACATGTCTGAGAAAAGGTCAGAAACAAGGGTGAAAGTCTTGGAACTGAAGCTGGGAAGCTTTCCATTCTCATCCGGGAAACTTTTTGTATTGAATAAAAAGCAAAGCAAAATAAACCACCATATCCATGACACTTCTGTTTTTCCTGCTATTTTCTGTCTGCCAGTTAGAAAGGATTTTATTTCCCTTGCATTACATGCCTAGTGAGTATTTAGTTGAGGAATCTTCAGTGTTACACTAAACAGAAATAATGGCCAAACACAGTTCATTTTCTTACAGCTCGGCCTCCACATGATTGCATAGCCTCGAGTTACTGTGGATTTATTTATCAAATTAAAGATGTTTATATGTAGTGTTAATGTCAGCAGACTACGTGGTGCGCTTTGAAATGTAGTCTGTTAAATACTGTAAGATATAAAAGCTAACAAGTGGGTTTTGAATTTCAATGACACTGCATTACTAAGCTTTTTGTACTGGAGTAATGGAAGAAAAATGAAAGAAATCAACATAGAATTTTATTATGAGGCTGCGAGGTGCTTGATACCACTTTAGTTTTTCATGTAAAGTGTATAGAGAAACTAAAATCCTTATGATCATTACGTTCCTACCACAAAAACTGTCTGGGCCAAGTCCCGTTTGCTTTGCTCACCAACGGGGTGGAATTTCTCTATGCGAAAGAGGATCCCACAACACTTGAACGAGGAGACATGCCGTATGCAATCGAAACTGGTGGGGGAAATTTAATGGGTAAAATGGTTTCATTTCAGTTTGGTGGTAAGTTGATATTTGCATCCCTTAGGTGTTAGGGCGTAGTTTTGGTTTTGGGCTCGGTTGTGGATTACTGAGCTCCCTTTCCATCTGACGGGCTGAGGCCGTCGCCTGCGTGCAGGGCTGGGATCCGTGGTAGAGATGTAGTAGAGCGAGGTTTGAATCGGGCAAGAAGCGATTTGGTTGCATTAACGTGGTACTATGCGTGGACTAAGGAGAAGGGCAAAGCAACAGTAGAGCTATCAGCGGGGCTGCATCAACAGAATTCTTTCAGTACCCAATAAAGTCTCTTTGCGTAACACTGGCTGCACTGTGCTGTATTCGCAGATGAGCTCCTTGGGGCTGGCGGGAATACATCTGCCCTGCTGCATTTCGGTGTGTATTTATGTCATGAGTAGCTGCAAAAATCAGGATGTTTTTCTTCCTCTTTCCTCAAAGATGATCTCTGACAGTAGTGCCCTGAAGTACTCCATTCAAATGCTGACCAATTTGAAATCTGGCCTGAATTCATCAAGGCTCTTAGTTGATCAGAAGAGGACAAGTTTACTGTATTAATTGCTTTCAGCTATTGGATGTGTTTTATACAGTGTTACAAGCTAGCAAGTCTAGCATGTTTTCCCCGAAGTACAGCTTTCCTTTCATATCCAAAAATATATTTTGAAAACTTAGAAACGTGTGACTTGATCAAATGTTTAAACCTCACGTTCATGCCTTAAGAGTATTTTATAGGTTTAACAATAATTGTAAACAAAACAATCGTAAATAAAAATTGTAGCCATCAGTAACTTCACATTGCAATGACGAAGGTACATGGATAGTGGCAAGTGACTCCTCCGTGTAGCTGTGAAGCGGGAGGTGTTGCGGCCGGGCCGCCGGCCGTGGGCTGCGGTGAGGAGGGTGGAGGCGAGGGCGAAGCAGCGGGGACATGAGCCCGGCCGGGCCTTACCTGGGAGCTGCTCCTGATGTCTTTTCCACAGATGTCCAGCTTTGTCAAAAACCAGTAAATCTTGTGAAGTTTATTTTCCTTATAGCATCTGTGTTTTATAATGGTGCTTTTAATTTGTTTTTTCTTTGTCTGCTGGGATTTCTTTTGTCCGGCACTTTCAGGCCTCCCTTTTTTTCTCGGTGGAAGTGAGTCTGTTAATGATGGCTGGTTTGGGAATATACCCCGGCCAGGCCAGCACGGCAGCCTCTCCCTCCGTCCGACAACAAAGCCCATTGTTGTTTTCTTTCTTCACTTTTATCCTCAACTTAATCCATTTTTCCTTTGAGTATTTGTGGAACAAAATGTCTGGAAAAGTGTGGCTCAGATTTGGGGTGGATGATATGATGGCAGTTTTGTTGCAGACTTTCAGCATACAGGTATGAAGGCAGAACTAACTGACCGTATTTTCCGTGTTTCAGTAGGCAACATTTATCTAATATGATGCTGCACTTGTAAATAAACTTCTGCTGTCAGACTACCAGAGCCACGACATCCTTGGCTTTTTGCAAGTCCCCTAGTAAAATTAATGAGAGATTTACCAGCAGCTTAAATTGAGAGATAAGACTTTTTTTTCTTTTGTTTTTCTCCAGTGGAAGTCCAAAAGGCTGAATTGGGATTAACTGTAGGAGTTTTTTGGACTTGGGTTTAGCTATGGTCAGGAATTTGGACCTTGAGTCTGTAATATTTCAGTGAAAATAACGCAAGTGCTTCCTTTCGCGTCCATCCTGAGCTGTGGCCCAAGCTGGAGAGGGCGTGCAGGCAAATGGGAGGATGCGTATGGGGAAAATAAACCTTAGCCTAAACTGGCTTTAATGTATTCCGTGCACAGCTCTTGAACTGTCATCTGAAAATGTCTTTTGTGGCAGCCCGTGGAAAGACAGGTATTTGACCAAAAGGACTTGCCTTGCATGGGGTCCTCAGTGCCGTTAAGCTCACACTCTGGGTGATTACCAAGGGAAGGTGCCTCATTGCTCGGGATGCTCTGCTGGAAATGTTCAGACTGATTCTTGAGAGGGCATGTTTGCCATGAAATTGTGATGATGACAATTAATTTTCTCTAAATTAATTGCAATAGAAAGCATTCCTTGAATAGTCAATAGGATGTGATTTGTGTGTAGCTGTCAGTATACCACCAAGCTAGCATTGAAAGTTAAATTGTCAGTGCTAAGTGAAACTACTTTATTTGAAGCTATACTTCCAGGGTTTTATTCTTTATTAATATACATATTTCCTTACAAGAATGAATATATACTGTCCACATGTGGCAAGGTAATTTGAGTACAGGATTCTGCTGTATGAAAAAGGTTTGATATTTCTAGCAGACTTAAACTTTGTCTTATTTGTTGCTTGTCCTTTGACAGTGAATCAACAACTGCTTGAGCTGTAGAAATAATGTTGATGCTTGACTGCATTCTTTGTGCTCTTTTGGCCTGATACGGCAGTCCTGTGCACACACAACTCCCATTTACTGCAGGAGGAGTTTCCTACTTCAAAGGGCTGGAGGAATGGAGAGTGACTTTGTCAAATTTCTGGATGGGTACAACAGCACACCATAAAATTATGGGGTTTTAAAATGACTTATTAAACATAATGTGTGACACTGTTTTGTTCCAGTGAAATTCAGAATGCACAATACAGCTTTTGCTGAGTGCTTAGGAAAGGAACAGCCGTAGTCATAAGAGTGCATTTACTGGATCCCCAAGTTAAGGGGGCTGTGCAGTTAAGACGACAGACATGTACCCCTCTGATAGGTCTGAGGCAACATACAATGAAGATAAAACAGTATAGAACATTTCCATCCTAAAAATAGCTAAAAATAATTCTGTGAAAACAAAAGCAAATATTTTTACTTTTTCTATTAAGCACAGTTTTCTTTAACTTTACTCATCCGCACCATCTTAATATTATTGTAGTCAGATTTTCAAGAAAAACTTTACTGTTGGAATTAATTTGTCTCCTTTTTGTAGCATTCCAACTTCTAATTTTTGACTTGTATCACTTTTAATTACATTTATTTGCAGTTAAGCAACTGAACGTTGCTGCAGAAAATATAGATTGGCAGGCAATAGTTATTGGGATAGACATTAGGTATTTGCAGCTTTTTCATTTGTCATAGCTGAATTTTTTTATCATGTTTGTGCTGTGAAGTGCTGTGCGTTATGAGCTCTGGTTGAGTTAATTTTCTATTGACGTTTGTGTACATCAGGTTAAGCTATACATTTAAAAATTAAATCCTTGACCTCTGAATGTTTGGGTTGTTTTTTTTCCCAAAGAATCATCATCTTAGATTTTGGTCCCATTCAGCATCTCTTTTACACATTTTCAGTTCTCTCTGTATTAGTTTAGTAATTTTTTTGTTTACTTTATGTTTTCTTTTCTTATGTGTGAGCCTAAAAATTTGTAGGATGTTGTTGCTACAATTAATTAAAAAACTCCTAAGTGATGTCTTAATCCTGCAGTTTTCTGAGTATCCTTAGCTGCCTTGGGATTCCTCGACTTGTGTGAAAATAAAGCAGCTCATCCTTGTGTAGGAAGGACGCCTGTAAATGCCTCATTTCTCTGCATGCAAATATTCTATTGAATCAACTGAAGGTTTTGCATATGGAAAACTACATGATGTTGGGAGCGGAGGGCACTGAGTAATTAAATGTGCCTTGAGAGAGAGAGGACTGTTACAACACAGTCACTTGGTTCAGTAGTTCATAGTTAATCATTATATTCCTAACAAGTAAAAGAAAACAAATTACAGACATTTGGAGCCCCCTCTGTAGATACCGTCGCTGTTTGCTGCGTAGCATGCAGTTGCTCGTGATGAATATAGGAGAGCAAAACACTTTCAGAGGGGCTTTGATTACATGCAACAGTAACTAATTAGACAATAACGCAGAAAACTATTCATACTCCTTTCTACAAGAACCAAGAATGCATTGTGAAACTAATCTTAAAAAAATTAATTGCATCTCAGTCTTAATTTAAAACTGAGCTGGTTTTTTTTTTTCCCTTTCCTGTTTCTTTTTATTCCAAGTTGGTGCAGGAAAATTGCTATTAATGAAATCTGCTCTCTGGGACTTCAATAAGCTTGTTATTCATTAAAGCCTTGCTATTTCTCTTAAAAATGTATTGACCAATGTTCAGGCCAGATACTTAACACAAAATACACTTTGTAATTTCATCATTTTTGTTATTGTGCTTTTCTAAGATGCAGAGGTCTATGGACTTTGTAGAAAAAAAACAAAACCCCTAAGCTTACAGTTATATAGTATTAAAAGAAGGGTAAAGGAAGCATTGAGTGTCTTTAAGATGATGAGACATTCATTAAGATTTTTCCGCCTTCCTTTTCCTATTTTCAATCCATCTGAAGTACCATTAAAGCTTTTCAGGCAGCTTCCTGCGAGAAACCCTTTTCTGTGCTGTTTTTCTTCCTTGAAAAAAGGTGGCTGCTCTTCAGTCAGATTGTATGGATTTGGCCTGGGATTTGTATAATATCTGTGTAGAATGCATCGGTTGTTTAGGAACCTAATTCCCAATATGGCTCCCTTTTGATTAAGAACAAAGCCAGCGTTTCACAGCATTATAGGAACACAGAAAAACAAGTTAATGATCTAAACCTTTTAATTCATGGTTGCTTGTCTATTTAAAGTACTTTTGATTCTGTTATAAACAGACTGGCCCCTTTTTTGTTTAACTTCTTTCTTTGGTTTCTTCACATTTCTTTCTTTACTGTCCATGAAATTTGTAGCTAGTTTCCTTTTCTAGCTGAAGAATGAAAGGTTGTGACTACAGAATGATACAGAAGGTAAGAAAGCGTATCTAAACTGGGCGTATATCCAGCACAGACCTCTTTGAAACAAGCTAAATTTAGGGTTGTTGGGATTTTTTTGTTATGTTTTCCCCTTCCTTTTTTTGACTACCTACGTTTTGTTTTCTTCTTCTTCTTCTGTTTTGAATGAATATAAAGTTTGTTACTTTTTTGATACTTTCTTGATTTTTACATGTAGTTTGGCATGGCTTTATTTTGTGTAGTTATTTGTTATTTTCCTCCGGTCTTAGATCACCAGATTACTATTATGTGTGCTTTTATCTGTAGAGACAACAAAAGCGACCTTTTCAGGACTTTCAATTACCAACACTCTATGTGGTACTTTAGGAAAATAGTTCCCTTCCAGAACATTCTCCCCCCCCCCCCCCCCCCCCCCCGCCGACTCTTCCTCTCCCTTTACGCAGCTGCCGTCATATTCTCGCCTTTGCCGCCTTCCAGTG